>NW_004444069.1:5880088-5961298 GCF_000243295.1 Trichechus manatus latirostris | reverse complement strand
TAAGAGGACCAGACTTAATGGTCTGACAGAGACTGGAGGAACCCTGGAAAGCATGGCCCCTGGATTCTCCATTAGCCCAGAACTAAAACAATTTCCGAGGCCAACTCTTCAGACAAGGATTGGACTGGACTGTGGGACATAAAGTGATACTCGTGAGGAGCATGCCTCTTAGTTCAAGTAGATACAAGAGACTAAACGGGCAGCTTCTATCTGGAGGTGAGCTGGGAAGGCAGAGAGGGTTAGGAGCTGGTTGAATGGACATGGGGAATCAGGGGTGCAAAAGAGGAGTGTGCTGTCACAGCATGGGGAGAGCAATTAGGGTCACATAACAATGTATGTATAAATTTTTGTATGGGAAAAAAGAAAAAAGAAAAGTGCTCAATTCAGGCAGGCCAATTATCTGATACCATGGTTGCTCCAAAAGACACTAAAAATAAAAATAAAAAAAAAAAAAGAAATTAGTCAAACAATATCATTAATATCATACACAAGTAAAATTTTGCTGAATATAATTCTAAAGCAGTTGCAGCACTAACTACATCAACAGGAAATTGCCCGAAATTCAAGCCAGATTCAGAAGAGGACATGGAACAAGGGATATCATTGCTGATGTCAGATGGATCTTGGCTGAAAGCAGAGAATACCAGAAAGATGTCGTTATAGACTACGCAAAGGCATTCGACTGTGTGGGTTATATTATGGCAAACAATGCAAAGAATGGGAATTCTGGAACAGTTCATTGTGCTCATGAGGAACCTGTACATAGACCAAGAGGCAGTCGTTTGAACAGAACAAGGGGGTACTGCATGGTTTAAAATCAGGAAAGACGTCCATCAGGGTTCTATCTTTCATCATACCTATTCAGTCTGTATGCTGACCAAATCATCCAAGAAGCTGGACTGCATGAAGAAGGACAGGGCATCAGAATTGAAGGAAGACTCATTAACAATGTGCATTATGCAGATGACACAACCTTGCTTGCTGAAAGTGAAGAGGACTTGAAGCACTTACCAATGAAGATCAAAGACCACACCCTTCAGTATGGATTACACCTCAACATAAAGAAAAAACAAATCCTTACAACTGGACCAATAAGCAACATCATAATAAGCAGAGAAAAGATTGAGGTTGTCAAGGATTTCATTTTACTTGAATCTACATTCAACGCCCATGGAAGCAGCAGTCAAGAAATCAAAAGATGCATTGCATTGGGCAAATCTGCTGCAAAAGACCTCTTTAAAGTGTTAAAAAGCAAAGATGTCACTTTAAGAACTATGGTGTGCCTGACTCAAGCCATGGTGTTTTCAATCGCCTCATATGCATGCAAAAGCTGGACAATGAATGGAAGACCGAAGAAGAATTGATGCCTTTGAATTATGGTGTTGGTGAAGAATATTGAATATAGCGTGGACTGCCAAAAGAACAAACAAATGTACCTTGGAAGAAGTACTGCTAGAATGCTTATTAGAAGCAAGGATGGCGAGACTTCATCTCACATACTTTGGACATGTTATCAGGAGGGACCAGTTCCTGGAGAAGGACATCATGCTTAGCGAAGTAGAGGGTCAGGGAAAAAGAGGAAGACCCTCAAGGAGATAGACTGACACAGTGGCTGCAACAGTGTGCTCAAGCTTAACAACGGTTGTGAGGATGGCGCAGGACCGGGCAGTGTTTCATCCTGTTGTACATAGGGTCACTGTGAGTTGGAAATGACTTGATGGCACCTAACAACATTGTACCAAATGCTTACATTCTTCATGGAGGTTTTAAAACATGGTGGCAAATTCTTTGGCATCCCTACAGATGAGATTTGGGATGTATATCTCTTCCCTTTAAATCTGGATGAGTTTGTGGCCTGACCAAAAGAATATGGCCAAAATGATGCTAAGTGACTTGAGAGGTTAGGTCATAAAAGGCCAAGTAACTTCTGCCTTGGTTTCAGGAACACTCACTCTAGGAGCTTTGGGTATCAAGAAAGAAGTCTGACACCCTGAAGCCACCATGCTGTAGGGAAGCCCAAGCCATAAAGAGAGACCATATATAGGCACTCTGGTCGACAGTCCCACCTCAACCCAACCTTCAAGTCATCCCTGCCCTGGCACTAGATGTTAGTGAAGAAACCCCCAGCTCTCAGGCCCTTTGAGAATCTTCCCAGCTGACACTCAGACAGCATGGACTACAGACAAACTGTCTCTGAATTCCTGACCCACCGCACTGGTAAGCATAAGAAAACAGTTGATGCTTTGCATTTCTGAGTTTGAGGTGGTTTGTTATACAGCTATACCAAAAAACCAAACCCATTGCCGTAGAGTTCTTGGCTTATGTTATTATTGTTGTTGTGTTCTGTTGAGTTGATTCTGACTAGCGACCCTATAGGACAGAGGAGAACTGCCCTATAGGGTTTCCTAGGCTGGAATATTTATGGCTCCCATGGAGCTGCTGGTGGGTTCTCACCGCCAACCTTTTGGTTAACAGCCAAGTGCTTAACCATTGTGCCACAAGGTCTTCTTCCTGGCTTATTAAAAAAAAAAAAGAAAAAAAAAGAAGAAGTTGCCTTCGAGTCGATTCCAACCCATAGTGACCCTATAGGACAGAGTAGAACTGCCCCATAGGGTTTCCAAGGAGCAGCTGGTGGATTCAAACTGCTGACCTTTTGGCTAGTAGCCAAACTCTTAACCACTGTGCCACCAGGGCTCCTTTACAGCTATAGATAATTGGAATTTCATTATTTCATTAAATCCTCAAAACAACTCCACGAAGCAGTTATTATTATCATCTCGATGAGGAAATGGAGGCTGAAGAGTGACCCAAAGCCACACAGTTAGGACATGGCAGAGCAGGGCTTAGAATCCACTTTAACCTTCCTGGGTGGTGCAAATAGTTAACAGGCTTTGCTGCTAACAGAAAGGTTGGAGGTTTGAGTCCACCCAGAGGTGCCTTGGAAGAAAGGACTGGTGATCTACTGCCAAAAAATCAGCCATTGAAAAACCCTGTGGAGCAGAGTTCTACTCTGACACATGGAATCACCAGGAGTCAGAGTTGACTTGACAGCAACTTTTTTTTTTCTCCTAACTGCTTCTAACAATGAATCATCCAACTACTATTACAGCACAAGGCTCGTTTTTTAAAAACGTGATGTATCTCCATTTTAGCAAGGTCTGATCCTGTCCCTCAAGACAGTCTCTCTCATGGGAAAGGAGGGGTCTCCAGTGACTTCTGTTACACGGTAGAAATCAGCACAAGAGTGACCCACATTACAGCAGGGTTGGTCTGTGTGACCCAAAGAAAATGGCAGACGTGGGGGTATGTCACCTCCAAGATTAGGCCGTGCGCTCTCACTCACACTTTCTCATCTCTCACGCTGGGCTAAGCCAGTGGCGGCCATGTCATGAAGACACTCAAGCAGCCCTGTGGAGAGAGGCCTAGATTTTGAGGAACTGACGTGTCTGGCCAACAGCCAGCCATAGTAGCTGAGGGCTGTTAACAATATCTTGGAAGGTATCTTCAGCCCCAACACTTACAGCCCCAGCTGATGACTCGACTGCAACCTCATGAGAGACTCTGAGCCAGAACCATGCAGCTAACCTGTTCCCAGATTCCTGACCCACAAAAACTGTGAGATGATTAATGTTTATTGTTTAAGCCACCGAGTTTTGGGATGATTTGTTACAGAGCAATAGATCACTAATATACCACACATGGATGCTGTCCTCCTCCCTGTGTGCCCTGGCACCTGCCCCATGCTTGATCTAGCAAAGGCTCCATCAATACTGTGATTGAATCAATGGTCAGTATAAACAAAAACCCTCCCCTATATTTGTATGTGTCAGACGTGTTTCTAAAGAGGCGATATGTTCCGTGAAAGAAGCCGGACAAAAAATCACGTATTGTACGATTCCATTTTTATGAAATGTCCAGAATAGGCAAATCCATAGAGGCAGGAACTGGATTAGTGGTTACCTAGGGCTGGGGTCGGGGGGAGGGCGGGGGTGGATGGCAATGGGGAGAAGTGGAGAGTGGTTGCTAATGAGTACAAGATTTCTTTTGGGTGATGAAAACATTCTAAAATTGATTGTGATGGTTGCACGACTCTGAATATACTAAAACCGATTGAATCGTACACTTTAAATGGGTGAGTTGTGAATTATATCTCAACAGAGCTGTTACATTGAAAAGAAGAAGGAGGAATAGAAGAAGCAGATCACTGGTCCCAAGTGGGGAGTGGCACTCAGGGAGGCTGGCTACCTGCAGAGCTCAAGAAAGCTTTGAGGTGAAGTGCAGGGTGCCTTGCTGCTGTCTGGGGCAGAGGAGGTGGGTGCTATGGTCTGCTCACCATCGCTCAGGGCCAGCTCCATCCGCTTGGCAAAGGTGGGAGGTGTTTACTTGCTAATCATCCAGGGAGACCCTGCCTGTTCTCAGAGCCGCCTGGAACCCCCCAATATGTGCAGCCTGGAGCACGGCCCTGCCTTCTTATCCTCTGTAGAAGATTCTACATGTGAGGGCCCCACCCTCACACACTGATGTATACTCCAGCCTCCTAGGGCTTTTCCACCAGCCCAGCCAAGGCCCTTCACATAGAAGGGGAACCACAGACCCTCAGCTGTGTCTGTCACAACAACCTTTCTCCTTTGTGAATGAGCTAATTCTGCAGTGGTGGTTGTTGTTGTTAGGTGCTGTCGAGTTGGTTCCGACTCATAGCGACCCTATGCACAACAGAACGAAACACTTCCTGGTCCTGCGCCATCCTCACAATCGTTGTTATGTTTAAGCCCATTGTTGCAGCCACTGTGTCAATCCATCTCGTTGAGGGTCTTCCTCTCTTTCACTGACCCTCTAATTTACCAAGCATGATGTCCTTCTCCAGGGACTGGTCCCTCCTGATAACGTGTCCAAAGCATGTGAGATGAAGTCTCGCCATCCTCACTTATAATGAACATTCTGGCTGTACTTCTTGCAAGACAGATTTGTTCTTCTGGCAGTCGATGGGTATATTCAATATTCCCTACCAACACCATAATTCTACAGTGGAGAGGCACCAAATGACGCAGGAAAGTCAGTCCTTGCTGAATGCCCCCAAAAAGGAGCAGTAAATTTAGGACAAGGGAAAGGATTTAACCAGCATGGAGTGAACTTGCACGTCTTAGCTAAGAGGTAGCCAAGGCTGAACAGCTTCAAACTGGACTTTGAACCGGTGGGTGGGCAAGCGTCTTACAGAGGCTTCTGTCCCTCCCTGGCCTCTGGTGTCAGAGTCAGAGCCTCGCTGCTGAGGTAGGGATGGAACCCCAGCCTCCCATGGAGCAGAGTCCGGGCGTGAACTTGGGAGAGGCCAGGGACCCCCCAAAATTACACTAAAAAATGTTCTTGTGGAAGCCTTTTTCTGCAGAGAGAGTCCATGATTTTCAGCAGATTTTCAAAGGGTTTTAAAATGTGCAAAAGGTTTTTGGGTAGGTGGATGATGGACCTTTTTTCTTCCTTTGGCAAATCTATATTTTACAAACTTTTTATCACTCACTTGTATTGCTTTTATACAGGTAGAAATATATAGGGTACATGCATAAAAACATTGATACAACATACATGTAGCATAGATACTAAAAACATCCACATGTATAATCTGGAAGATTCTAGCCTGTAATACTCCGAAGATGGAGGCCACCCCAATCTTAAAACCCCCAAATAATTAATATCTTTTAAAACTGCAAATTCCACTTCTCTTCTGCCTTTACCCCAATCTAAGCACACACACACACATTCAGGGCAGCAATGGAGATGGGTTCTCCCTCTCAAGGGCCTCAGTGACTTGGCTGTTTGTACCTGTTCTCCTGGGGTCCATTCTGCAGCCACACCCCTGCCTCCCTGCCTGCCCAGACCCCTCACCTGCCACTCAGCCCTTGAGCCCTCCTTCCCCTCCCAGCAATGGGCTTACATGCCCGCCTCCCCTCCTTCTCTTGGGACACCAGAACTACAGGCAACCCTGAAACCATTGGGCCAAAGGGAGAAAAATCTTGGGGATGACACTCAGAGCTCGAGATACTTCATTCCATTGCCCTGTTCAGCCTGTCCTTGGCAGGGGTCCCGGGACCACCTCCTTCAACTCCCAGCAGGACTCCAGGCCACTTCTGCTCCTGGGAGCCTCCGGGGTACATTCCAACTCTGTCCCAGAACAAGAGACTCTTGATCATTTACCAAGCTCATATTTGGGGCTAACGCGGGCAGCCCCCATCTCTGAGCACCTCCCTAAGGCCACACGATTCTAGGCCCCTTACGTTCATTTTCTCATTTAATCATCACAACAAGCCCCTAAGCCAGGCACTTGGTTTTACAGATGAGGAAAGGTGGGGCTCAGGGAGGGTATGGCTGCACAGCTAGTAAATGGGAGAGGCAAGATTTGAACCCAGGTTGACTCCGGAGTCCTGCTCTTGCTGCTGTACCACACTGCCTCTCCCGGGTCAATGCGAAGCGATCAGAGTTGGGCCACTGGCCTAGAGGAGATCCAAGTCCTGTTGCCTTGATTGTGTCATCTGCCAGCTCAAACGCCCCTAGGCTGATATCTCACAGAAGGCCCAAGAGTTGGGCGTGGAGGCCATTGAGATTTCAGAGGGCAGGCACTGCTTCCTCTGGACAGAGGGGAGAATGGCTCACAATGGCCACCCCAGCCACACTGAGGCTGGCGACTGGGGCCGGTCCGGGCACTAGAAGCTGCATCCTCCTGAGCACTTTTGCTGCACAAGCGCAAGAGACCAGACGCTAAGTCCACCAGGGAAGGAAAGCCAAGTACAGAGAAGGCTGCCCAGGAGCCCAGTTGAGTCCCGGAGTGGCGGGGGTTGGGGTGGGGGTGGGGGTTGGCGAGGAGCTGGGAAGTCCCTTCCCCAGAGCCCAGTGACTCCCAGAGGCCTCCCTTCAGCCTCCTACCCAGATCCAGGCCCCCCTCACCCCCACTAATGCTCCCTCCCGGGAAATGAATGCCCTCACTTGGAGGAAATGCACAACAGTGGTTAAGAGCAGGCTCTGCCACTTTCTAGCTGGCTGGACTAGGGTAAGTTACTTAATCTTTCTGTGTCTCAGTTTCCCCATCCATAAAACAGGAATCTCAGTAGTACTTATCACAAAAACTAAAACCAAACTAGCTGCCGTTGAGTCAATTCTGACTCATGGCAACCCCATATGTGCAGAGTAGAGCTCAGCTCCATACGGCTTTCAAGGCTGTGACCTTTCGGAAGCAGATTGCCAGGTCTTTCTTCTGAGGCATCTCTGGATGGGTTCACCGTTAACCTTTCAGTTAGTTGCCAAGTACTTAACCATCTGCGCCACCCAGGGACTCCAGTACTTATCACATAGGGCTGCAATAAGAATAAATTAATTTAGTATTTCGAAGTGCCCAGACTACTACATAGTGGGTGCTACAAAAGTCTTTGCTGTTAATATTAGACAAAGAAATAGCAAGCTAGCGTAATGAAGCTAGCAGTTCTGAGCTGGCTAATGGCAAAGCTCTTAAGTACAATGTAGCTGACTGGCCCCACAGAAAACAAAACTAGTCTGAAATGTCCCCCTACTAGAGCTCGTTGTGGTCATTTTCAAAGTGAGGAGGCTTGGTGGTTTAGATGAGAGTTCTAAGTCGAGCCCTGCCTCTGGCCCAGGCTCTCATTCCTTGTGCCTTACCCAGCCTCTACCTGACAGACTCAGTGGATTAACTGTGCTGTCCATTTCCTCTCTGTAAAAATGGCGTGATGGGGACATCTGACCTCTAACTTTACGAGGGAGAATCACCATCAGCATCAACAGCCCAAGGCTGACTGCTTCTTGTTGTTGGTAGGTGCTGTTGAGTTGATTCCAGCTCATAGCAACCCTATGTACAACAGAACGAAACACTGTCTGGTCCTGCGCCATGCCAACAATTGTTGTTATGCTTGAGTCCATCGTTGCAGCCACTATGTCAGTCCATCTCGTTGAGGGTCTTCCTGTTTTTCGCTGACCCTGTACTCTACCAAGCATGATGTCCTTCTCCAGGGACTGATCCCTCCTGACAACATGTTCATGAACATGCTATGAACCCGAGAAAAAAAAAACCCCTTGCCATCGAGTCGATTCTGACTCATAGCGACCCTATAGGACAGAGTAGAATTGCCCCATAGGCTTTCCAAGAAGCAGCTGACCTTTTGGTTAGCAGCCGAGCTCTTAAGCACTATGCCACCTGGAGGTCAAACACACCTCCACCCTCCAACCTTTTTAACAATTCCTACACCACTATCCCTCCCATGGCACTCTACTCCTCTGCTGGGTTCAATAATTCGTTGCAGTGGCCAGGCAGAACTCAAAGACAATACTCACGATTATGGGGTTTATTAGGGAAGTACCAGGTTACAATTCAGGATCAGGAATAACTCAAAGCACAGTTCTTTGATCAGCACAGCCTCTTCTCAGTGTGCCCGCAGGCAGGCCTCTGTCTGGCCGTTGGCCCCTCAGCCTCTCAGCTTGACCTCTGCCCTGGTTGAGCAAGTGTTACAAAGCTCTTTAGCTCTGCCAGTGAGTGCCTGGGGGCACCCTACTCCACCAGTAAGCCTCCACCCGAAGGCACTCAACTCTCTCACTCTGTGAGTTGGCACACCCACTGTAGCCGCCTCGCTCCATGGGCCAGGAAGCCCACTGAGCCGTCTTGTGGTGGTCTCCTGGTTCTGCTGCCACTGTTTCTCTGCCACTGCTTCTCACCATCTTGTGCCATCTCTGGTGTTACAGCTGTCTCCGTCTCCTGTGTCTAAGAGGTACACGGAGCAGGCTCCATGGGTTCAAAGGATGCACTCTACTCCCATCTCTTCTTCTTGGTAGAAGTGAGGTTCCCCCCTTTCTGCCTCTGGGATGGCTCATTTTAAGCCTAGTGGGATGGCAAAACTGACCAATCCCCTCGCTAGGGTTCCATACACCTTATTTGCATGGTCCACCCCGACAAGTGTGCCGTGCACCTTATTTATAGTATTAGCAAGCTGTCCAATCCCCTTGGTGGGCCACAAGCACCTTATTTGCATAGTTCCACCCAATCTTTTGGTGAGAGTTACAAGACCATGGCTAGAAAGGCCATATAAAAGTGACCCATAGCAGCACACTCTCCAATTAACATCCTGACCGATGTCCTCAGCACACTGGCCACTCAGGGTAACAGGCTCCTTCTCAGGGTGCCAGGATGCCAGGCCCTTTGGGCTCTGTGTGCTACAAGAGTTGGTTGTGCTCATTCCCAAATCTGTCTATGCCAGTGGCCCATCTCTATAATTACATAATGCCATTATTCGCAGATTCTGTATTTTCAAATTCCTCTCCTTGTTAAAATTTGTAATTCCAAAACCAATACCCATAATGCCTCTGCAGTCATTCGTGGACATGCATGTGCTCAGAGCAGCAAAGAAATGGAGTCACGCAATGTGCACATTCCCAGCTGAGGCTGAACAAGGCCACCCTCTGCCTTCTTGTTTCAGCTCTCAGAGTGTAAACAAGTGTCCTTTTCACAGTTTATTTAGTGCCACGTTTTTGAATTTTTGTGCTTGTTGGTGATTTTGCTGTTTAAAATGCCCTCAGCATAGTGCTCTAGTGTTCCTAAGTGCAAGAAGGCTGTGATGTGCCTTAAGGAGAAAATACATGTGCTAGATAAGCTTTGTTCTGGCCTGAGTTATAATTCTGTTGGCTGTGAATGAATCAATAATATATATTAAGCAAGATGTCTTTAAACAGAAGCACACATAAGATAAGGTTATGTATTGATCAGCTGACGAAAACGTTGTGACCAGAAGCTTGCATTAATCTAACCCTGTATTTCCCCTAGGGTCAATGGTTCAGCATTCGCTAATTGAATGTTTGTGGTGACATTATAAAACATAGCTAAAACATGACTACCACGGCTATATTACATCAGTGGATGAGATAGTGTGAAAGGGAAGAGTTGTTTCTATAAAAACTAAGCTGAATGCTTTAGACACTCAGTGAGGACGACTCAGGAGAACAAGATTTCCTTTGAATTAAATGGGTAAGACCAACTGTAAAAGATGGGAGGGGGGAAGGTTAAAAATCTAGAAAGATTCAGAAGGCTTCGTCAGTGTCTTTAAATTCTTGATGTTTAGTTAAAGAATAAACTAAATCAGGGAACTGTAGAGTATACAAGTGTGCCTTATACAAGAACAATGGACCTATGCAAACAAAAGAAAAGCCATCGGCATTACATCGCAGATCAGTGAACAAATGTACATTTATATGTTTTCAGTTAAAATATTTACGTTTGAGGTATGGTATAGTAGTTTTATAATTCTCTTCTTAAACCGAAGTTTTAGTTACTCAACCAATGAATCACATAGGATAAAAGGGACCCTATTAAATGATGTGGAGTCCTTGGGCAGTACAGTCAATGCACTGGGCTGCTAACCGAAAGGTTGGAGGTTTGAGTCCACCTAGATGCACCTCAGAAGAAAGGCCTGGCAATCTACTTCCAACAAATCACCTATTGAAAACCCTATGGAGCATAGTTCTGCTCTGACACACGTGGGATCGCCATGAGTTGGAAACAACTCAGAAGCAACTGGTCTTATTAAACTACTTGTCACAATTGTGTCCTAGCATTCCTACTATTTGCTCTAATCCACATTTGTTCAAACTAGGGTTGGAGACACTGCTGGGAGCAGCGGAAGCCACAAAAAAACACAGATATCTTCCCAGAGCATCCGTTTGACTCGGCAATTAGGGGAAAACATTCTCTATAGTAAAATAAACATGAGTATATCATGGAATAGAATGTAAAATTTACATTAGTGTTAAAAATAAAACGAAGCTTCAAAGCAAGGTCATGCTTAGGGTGGGCTGTGCAGGCTGGGGTCACACATCCCATCTCCTCTGGCCGAGGAGTGGGTGGGAAAGTGGAGAAGCACGGCTCCGTCAGGGTCCAGGTCACTGCCAGCAACTTGGCCATCTCCCAACCACCACCACCTCCACCCCATGTGCATGCAGCGCAAGGCTCCTGGGATAGCTGCCTCCAGAGCAGGAGGATCCAGGCTGCGAGCACCCACCCTGCTGCTGCAGCTCCCAGGCCAGGGGCCAACCCAGAGTCCGCTGCCATGGACAAGGCCACTTGAGGGCTGTCATGAATTGAATTGTGTCCCCCAAAAATGTGTGTATTAATTTGGCTGGGGCGGTATTTGTGACTGTCCACCATTTTGTCATCTGATGTGATTTTCCTATGTGTTATAAGTCCTGCCTCTATGATGTTAATGAAGGGGGCATGGGCAGCAGTTGTGTCGATGAGGCAGGACTCAATGTACGGGATTGGATTGTGTCTTGAGCCGGTTTCTTTTGGAATATAAAAGAGAGAAGCAAGGAGAGAGACAGGAGGACCTTACACCACCAAGAAAGCAGTGCCGGGAGCAGAGCGCGTCTTTTGGACCCGGGGTTCCTGTGCGGAGAAGCTCCTAGTCCAGGGGGAGATTGATGAGAAGGACCTTCCTCCAGAGTCGACAGAAAGAGAAAGCCTTCCCCTGGAGCTGACGCCGTGAATTTGGACTTCTAGCCTACTTTACTGTGAGGAAATAAATTTCTCTTTGTTAAAGCCATCCACTTGTGGTAGTTCTGTTATAGCAGCACTAAATAACTAAGATAAGGGCCAACCTCACCAGTGGGCTGCTCTAACATTCCAGTCCAGGCCCAGGGGGTGAGTCCAAAGGCAGCTCCTGCCCGAGTCTAACACCACCTTCCGGGGAAGGGAGGAAACAACCCAGACAAATCTTGTCCCCAACAGTCCTCAACTCTGGTCCCTGTTGTTGTTAATTGCTGTTGAGTCAATTCCAACTCGTGGTGACCCCCTGTGTGCAGAGTAGAACTGCTCCATAGGGTTTTCAAGGCTGTGACCTTTCAGAAGCGGATCACCAGGCTTATCTTCCAAGGTGTCTCTGGCTAGTTGTCCAGCACTTGCTTAACCATTTGTGCCACCCAGGGACTCCACCTTGGTCCCCTAAGCACCTTCAGACCTTGAAGGGTTAGAAAAAGCTGAAAAAAAATAAACCCTCTGCCTTGAATATACGTCCAAGAGGAACAGGCAGATAACAAAGGGAAAAGCAATTCTCAACTTTTATCTGTAAAATGGGGGTATTGCTACCTGCCCTGTGCATTCCATAAGGGTCATTCATGGAAGGATCAAATAAGATAACGGATTAATAAGTCTTATCATAGCATGCAAATCTCAATGACTCATGGCAAGGATACCTGTCATTTTAGATCCATTCGCTGCCACAGTGTGAGGCTTCAAAGATTCATTCATCCAATCACAAAAATAGCTTATTGAGTGCTCATAACCTACTATAGGTTTTTCATTATTTCTAATTTTCACGACGTATGTCAGTTTGTTGTACTGTGTTGTGTGTGTTACTGTGATGCTGGAAGCTATGCCACCAGTATTTCAAATACAAGCAGGGTCACTGTGGTGGACAGGTTTCAGGGAGCTTCCAGTCTAAGAAAGACTAGGAAGAAAGGCCTGGCTATCTACTTCTGAAAAATCAGCCAATGAAAACTCTATGGAACACAGCAGAACATTGTCTGATACAGTGCTGGAAGATGAGTCCCCTAGGTTGGAAGGCACTCGAGCATACCCATGATCTCGAAGATGGCGCATGACTGGGCAATGTTTCCTTCTGTTGTACCTGAGATCACCCTGATCAACGGCAGCTAATAAAAATAAATCTTCACAACAATCCAGTAAAAAAGCACTGTTATCCCAATTTTCAGATGAGAATCTGAAGGCTCAAAGAGGTTAAGTAACTTGTTACAGTCACCTACTTGGTAAAATGTCAAGGCCAAGATTTGAACTTCCATCTGTCTAATTCTAAAGCCCTTGCTTTGGTCACTGACATCAAGCTTCCATTCTGTTCATTTGCAATACTCAGTGCCTTGCACTGTGTTTCTCACTGGAAACACGAAGTCACACACATCTTAAAGAAGCTCCCATATATTAGATGTGTTGCACTTAATTTAAAAATAGCCCACACTTCATCACTGGCTTCCAAATGACAGCAGATGGGCTTTATTATTCTCGTCCCATCACACAATAGGGAAAAAATATTCATGACCTGGTGATCTGGCTCCTGGACTCAGGAACCATAGGAAACAGGAGGGGTAGTCTTGTTCATTCTTTCATTGGGTCTGAACACGAGAAACATTTTTAATGGAATTTTCTGAGGGATGGGTGAGGGGAAACGGTGGTGTTTTGGTGTTTTTTCCCCTAGAAGAAATGTCTCATGAAGCAGATTATTTGAGACGGAGATCCTGGGTCTATTAACTTCCTTCTCAGACATACCAGGCCAACAGTAAAGGGGAAAATGCATGCATTAAGCACCACCAGTGTGCTTGACTTACGCTCCTTCACTTAAGACTGCTTAAGGACCACTCGAGATGAAAGTGGAGGCCACTTGACTCCGTTACCAGTTGCCGTCGAGTCGATTCTGACTCATGGTGACCCCATGTGTGCAGAGTAGAACTGCTTCACAGGGTTTTCAAGGTTGTGACCTTTTAGAAGCAGATCACCAGGCCTATCTTCCAAGCACCTCTGGGTGGGTTTGAACAGCCAACCTTTCAGCTAGTAGTATAGAGCTTAATCATTTGCACGAAGGCTGCAAAAGCAGGTGTCAAGGGCAGTAGATGAAGCTGGTGCCAACACCCCTGTGGTCCTGTCCCTAAAATCTTTGGGGCATCCATAGAGCTGCCTCAGATTTCCAAACTGCATTAAGGAGCATCTGGATGTAGAGAGTAGAAAAGTCACCATGATGAATTCTGGACTTGAAATTAACCATTGTTATTGTTGTTGTTGGCGAAGTGGTTAAGAGCTTGGCTGCTAACCAAAAGGTCAGCAGTTCAAATCCACTGGCTGCTCTTTGGAAACCCTATGGGGCAGTTCTACTTTGTCCTATAGGGTCGCTATGAGTCGGAATCAACTCGACAGCAATGGGTTTGGTTCGTTTGGGGTTTTTTTTTTGGTTTTATTGTTGTTGTTAGGTGCCCTAGAGTTGGTTCCGACTCAGAGCAACCCTGCGTACGACAGAATGAAACGTTGCCCAGTCTTGCGTCATCCTCACAATCGTTGCTCTGTTTGAGCCCCTTGTTGCAGCCACTGTGTCAATCCATCGCATTGAGGGTCTTCCTCTTTTTCGCTGACCCTCTACTCTACCAAGCATGATGTCCTTCTCCAGGGACTGGTTCCTCCTGATAAAGTAAGTCTTTACCCCCCATTTCCACACTGCAGAGACTGCAGTACTGCAGGCAGCCAGGAAGCCAGGGTTCTGGAGAAACAGGATTCCCTGCAGCTCATCACAGCCCCTCTTTATCTGCGCAGGGAGGTCAGCTTCTCCAAGTCATGGGTTCTTTTCCTTTCCCCCGGGAGGCTCATACCCAAGTCAAGCCAGACAGCCAAGTAAGTGGTGCCTTTCTGCAAAGAAGGGTTATCAGTTCACCTTCTAGAAATATCTACCTTTGTGACAGACAAATCTATCTTTGTGCTTAACCCAAATCCCATTAGCCAAGTATGAAGCATTTCTCCTTGTTGAAACACAATGAATCTTCAGGGTGTTAGCATTAAAATAATGGTAATAATTTATTGAAAATTTATAAAAGCTAATAAAAAAAGAGGTTATGCAACTGTAAAGCTAATATTTACTGAAAATTAACTATGTGCTAGGTGACATTATTGTCGAATTTACCTCATCAAATCCTTAAGAAAACCCTAGGAATAGGTCCTATTAGCTTCATTTTATAGGCAAGGACACTGAGAATCAGAGAAGTTAAGCACCCTACTCAACGTTACACAGCTGGGGAGTGGGGAAGCTAGGGTTGGAATCTGAATCCATCCAACTCCAGAGTCCAATCATATAACTGTTGCATAGAACTGCAGCAAACTTTATGCTATACATACAGCTAGCAATCAGAAAGAAAGATACTTAACCTCACTAGCAATAAAAGAAACAAATTTAAGATATTACCATTTGGGCCTATTAGTAAAACATTTCTTTCAATATGATTCAATGCTGGCAAGAGTGTCATAAAACCATTATATATCACTAGGTGTCCAAATGACAGCAGATGGTAAACTGGTCCAGTCTTTCTGGAACACCAGTTAGCTTCAAGAGCCATCAAAATGTTCAATGACTGATGCAGTAATTCCTGAGCACAGGAAGAGCCATATGCCTCAAATATCAATTACAGTGTTTTAAGAGTTGTGTGTGTGTAAGCAACATAAACGTCCCACAGTGGAGGAAGCTTGAGAAAATGATGGTACCCCTATTTTAGGACACTTATACTACTGCCAAGGAGCCCTGGTGGTGCAATGGTTAAGTGCTGGACTGCTAACCAAAAGGTCGGCAGTTCGAATCCCCCAGCCGCTCCTTGGAAACCCTCTGGGGCAGTCCTACTCTGTCCTACAGGGTCACTATGAGTCAGTTCTTTTTTTGTTGTTGTTGTTTTTTTAATACTACTGCCACTGTGGTCCCTGAGTGGTGCAAACAGGTTGCATTTGACTACCAACCTAAAGGTTGGAGGTTTGAACCCACCCAGGGTGCCATGGAAGAAAGACCTGGCAAGTTGCTTTCCTAAAGATTACAGCTAAGAAAACCCTATGGAGCAGTTCTACCCTGTAGCACATGGGGTCACCATGAGTTGGATCCCGATGGCAATGGGCTTGATTTTATACTGCCACTGAAAAGTATGACTAGGTTATGAAGCAACATGGAAAAATGCTAATGAATCAACGTTAAGTGAAAAAAGCAAACCACAAGCATGCATGCTACTAATTACAACTATATTAAAAATGCCTGTAAAAAAGAGAAAGCGTACCCAAATGGGCAGCGGCTGTGTTGGTATAGTGGGATAATAACAAGCCACTTACGGGGCGCCTAGTCTATACCAGCTCCTTTGCAGGCACTGTGTGTACTGCTTTGTGCCTGGCCCCTTACACTTGGTCATACATGAACTCCCAAAGACTAATGGGGTAGGGATTGTTATTCTGATACCACAGGTGGGGACTCAGGCCCAGAAGGGCTAAGGGATGTGCCCAAGGTCACCCCGCAGATAAAAAGTGGTTGAGATTAAAACCCAGTCTGGGCTGGCTCCAAAGACGGTGCTTTTCCACCATGTGGCAATCCCCCCATCACCACCTGCGCTTCACCCCACCCTGCCCCGTTCCACCCTGCCCTACACAAACAGACTTTTCAATTCACAGGGCGATGATCTTGCTTCCCTATTGATAAGAAAGCGCCTCTCCCAGATTTCACAACCAAAGCAAAGCAATGCCCTCACTGCCAGAATGAGGCAGGAGAGGAGAGGCCTGGAGCAACCTCCCCCACCAGCGCCTCCGCAGTCGAGGGCTCAGAGATAGACTCCTAGAGGTTTCCACGACTGGAGGGTTCCCAAAAGCCCTCTCACCACCACTAGCCCCATCCCAGGGAAGCGTCCGAGTTCAGCGAGACAATTATGGCCATGGCCCCACCAGCAAATGAAGTCCTGCCCCTACCTCTCCTAGGGGCTCAGAGGAAATGTGAGGGGCTGTGAGGCCTCAGACAGAGGCTGGGGAGGAGTCCTGAAAGAGGAAGGGGTCGGGGAGAGGCAGGGCAGGGTCAGGAAGAGAAAGGGAAGAGGAGGAGGAGCCTGGGCAGTTCTCTGAGAGGAAGAAGAACTTACCCTGCAGGTCGCTCCTTCAGCTCTGGATCCCAGAGGGGAGATGTGGGGGAGCTGTAATGATTGCAGCTGATGGCCCACAAAGCAGGGGAAACAGGAGGTTAAGTACCCAACTCACGTGGCTGCCTCAGTTTCCCAAACTGCAGTAAGGAGCATCTGGATGTAGAGAGTGGAACAGTCACCCCGATGCAATGCTGCACAAGGGACACTGGGACAGCAGAGACCCCTGGGGACTCTGAAATCCTTCTCTCAGGTCCCCAGGGGAAAGTGGCAGAACAAGCCCTGATGAAGGGCGAGCTTGACTTCCCTGCAAAGACATCGGGGCCCAGCACTTTCCCATAAAATAAGGAAAGAAGCATATTCCTGTCCATTTGCTGTGGGTTGAATGGTGCCTCCTCCCAAGGATATGTCCACGCCCTAACCCCCAGAACCTGTGAACGGGACCTCTGGCAACAGGGTCTTGGTAGAGCCATTAAGTTAAGGATCTCCAAAGGAGATCATCCTGGATTATCCGAGTGGGCCCTAAATCCAATGACCAGTGTCCTTAGAAGAGACAGAAGACACAGAAGAGACGGCCAGATGAAGATGCTGCCATGAGTCCAGGAACGCCTGGAGCCACCAGAAGCTGGAAGAGACAAGGAAGGACCCTTCCATCCTCGTAGAGCCTGCGGAGGGAGCATGGCCCTGCCGACATCTTGATTTTGGACTTCTGCCTTCCAGAACCATAAGAGAATACGTCTCTGTTGTTGCAACTCACCTAGTTTGTGGCACTTTGTCACAGCAGCCCCAGGAAACAGATACGCCCCCCTTCCAGGACACAAAATCCCAACAGGGCAGCTCAGCTCCTCCCTTTCTGCGGAACCTCCTTCTATTCACCCCCACCCCAGCTGTCACTCTGCTAGCGTCTTTCCTAAGTGGAAGCAATCCCCTCAATGTGAGAAGCTAACGGAAATACCACTTTAGAAACTCCACACCCATCCCTCCCTCACCTCTGCTCACCAAGGAGGCAGCCTTGGGAAGCACCGCTGGCAGGTCCAGCCCCGAGCCCTGTCCTAGGCACCTGGGCAGGGAGGTGGCTCACCTGCTCACCCAGCAGTACAGGCGGAAGGAGAACTTTCACTGCAGCTAACCCTGGGCACCGGGGACTCTGCGGGCCCAGGGAGCAGAGGGCAGGTCCTACTTGAGTGTAACACCCAGAAAGTTAAAGTGTTTGGCTGCAAAGAAAGAAAGGATGAGGAGGGAGGTTCCCGGCGGGGGGGGGGGGGGGGGTTTCCACCTTGAAACTGGCAGCATTTCTGATATGATAACGGGGGATTTCCGTTAACCAAATGAAATAAAATTCCGTTTTAGTGTTAACTGCAGGGACAGAGGTGGAGTTTTGCAACCTTTGTCACTTACGAAACACTGTTGCACAAGTGGATGGCTTTAACAAATAGGAATATATTTTCTCACAGTCTAGGAGGCTAGAACTCCAAATTCAGAGCACTGGCTCTAGGGGAAGACTTTCTCTCTCTGTTGACTCTAGAGGAAGGACCTTGTCTTTCAGTTTCTGCTTCCTGGTTCCTTGGAGATCTCCATATGTCTTGGCATCTATTTTACCCCATGTCTCCTCTGCTCGCTTGTTTAATCTCTTTTATATCTCAAAAGAGATTAACTCAAGACACATCCTACAGTAATCCTGCCTCATTAACATAACAAAGACCACACACTTCCAAATGGGATTATAACCACAGGCATAAACCCATTGCTGTTGAGTCGGTTCTGACTCATAGCGACCCTACAGACAGAGTAGAACTGCCCTGCAGGGTTTCTAAGGAGCGGCTGGTGGATTCCAACTGCTGACCTTTTGGTTTGCAGCCAAGCTCTTAAGCACTGGGCCACCAGGGCTCCAAACCACAGGCAAAGAGGTTAGGATTTACAACACATATTTTGGGGGGACATAATTCAGCCTGTAACAGCTATCATTAGCGCAATGATGACAGTGTCTCCCTCCACTCCCAAACAAGCCAGACTCCGGCCATTCTGCGGTCAGTTGACAATCACCACCCTCCATGGGATCCATCTGACCAGGCACTGCCCAGCGACCCTCCTCCAGCACTTCCCTTCTGAATCTTTCCCTCCAACAGCTTTGCTGGGAAACATGTTGGTCACTGGGGGAGTGGCTGAAGCATCCCTCCTGGCTGAAAGAGTTTTTCTAAGGTCCCACGCTAAGAAAACATGTGGTAGGGCCCCAAACCTCACCACCAGACCCACAGAGGCAGCTGGCCTCAAGGTAGGGAACTGCTGTCTAAACAAAAAGGGTTTTGAAAAACAGCCCAGCCAAAGGGGAATTGCTTCATAAGTTGCACATTCACTTCTCCCTCTAACTCTGCAATTGAAGAAAAATGCGGGGAAGCAGGAACTGGCCCCTCCCATCCCCAAGCTCACCCTCTACACCCCACCGCTGTGAACTCCCTCTACATAACAGTAAGGGGTCCCTGGAGGCTGGTCTCTGAAGATTTGTGATTTGTCTGTGTTCTATGCACACTCTCTGTCGCGGGCACCCTCCCTGTCTGCCTGCCTTGTTCTCAGCCCAGCCCCTGGCCTCCAAGTGGGAGCTCAGTGAATACTTTCTAAATGTAGGAAAGCAACAGAAAGGGCTGGAACCCACAGCATAAGGCAAAGAGGTGCACTAGGAGCCTTTGCTGGGCATGGGATGGAGGCTGCAGAAACACAACTTGTCCTGCTCAAGGGGAAATCAATATGGCCAGGGGCGCCTCTGGAACACCTGCCGTAATTCCCGAAATATCTACGTTCTCAGCGTGGCCAGCACTCTATAGACATGAGCAGAGGGCATGGGAAGAGAGGGACTCAGAAGGAGGTAAACTGGATTACCGCTGGCGTCTGAAAGAGCTGGGATTCAAATCCTGGATCGGCTACTCAGACATTGCATGCGTCTGGCTAGTGACAACTTCTCTGAGCCTTAGGTTCCTCAACTCTAAAATAGCGACATATCACTTAGCTCCTCCCGCTGCGTAACCGAAACCAAGTATGTAAAATCGATCCATTATTTGAGAAGAAAGTCTCTATGGTCCCATTTAATTGACAAGAACACCAAGGCACCTCAGGTGTCCAGGAACTGGACGCCAGCAGCAGGATTAGCCTGGGTTTCAAAGTCTCTTGGGAGCAGTGACCCTTCCCTTAGAGGAATCCTGAACGACTGTGCACAACACAACACGTCAGAGTGTGCAGCCCAGCAGGACCCCGGGTGAAGAAGCCCTGCTTTACAGAGTCCGGAGGAATCCAAGACCTGCAGCTCCCTCCTTCCAAGGAGCAGGTGAACGAGATGCACGCCGCTCAATCGACTGAGGGCCCAAGCGCTCCAACCGAAAACGGGGCACCCAAGGGTGCCGCGCGAGGACCGAGCACGCAGGACGCCCCTTCCCCTCAGGGACGCGCCTTTCGGGGCCTCGCTGCAGTTCTTTCCTGACTCTGTGGACCTTCATCTCCCCGCCCGGGCGGAGCGCAGCGCAGCGCTCTCACCCTGGCCCCCACCCAACGTTATCCCTGTTCCCCTCTCCTCGATTTCAAAGAAGGCGGCGGGGAAGAGGAAGCTTAAATAAAAACAGGAAATTCGATTTAAAAGAAAAGAAAGCTTCATTCAGGTTGAATTAGAGACAAGAATATTAAAAAAAAAAAAAAAAAAAAAAAGTCCGGAAATGCAAAGCTGGAGGCGGTTTTGCCGCCTTAACCCAGGCTCAGCCGCAGATCCGGGGCTGGTGTCGCCTGGGCCGCTGAAGTGAACACGCGGTGACAGCGCCGCCCCCGAGGGACGCCCAGGCGGGGACAGAGAAGGGGCCAGGGCTGCAAGCCGCGCGCCGGCTGGGATGCCCGGGAATCTCGACCCCGGCCACCTTGCAGCCGGGCACGGGGAGGGCGCGCAGGGCCGGGCGCAGGGGAGCTGTGCGCGCCCGTTCCACCTTCCTCCCCCACTACACCCAGGCCTCGGCGGGAGAACCGGAGCGGCCCCGCTGCAGGGAACGCAGCCCGGACCCCGCGCCCCGCCAGGGCCTCACGGTCCCGCCCGCCAGGGCTCGGGGTAGGCGCGCTGGTCCAGGGCGCACGCGGCTCCGAGCTTTCCTGGCCTGGGCGGGCTCACCGGGAGCTGCACCGCAGGCGGGCTCCCAGTCGGGCCGGGGTGGCCCCTAGTCCCAGGTTGGCCCCTCGCCCGGAGGCACGGAGGGCGCACGAGGAGCGGCCCGTGGTCCCGAGCACAGTCCCAGCCCCAGTCCCGGCGCCCCGGCCCAGGGCGCATCCTTCGTCGGGGTCGCTAGTAGCACGGAGGGCGCACAGGGCTCTGCGCGCCGCCAGCCACTGGGCTCGGGGACACGCCCGCGAGCCAGATCCCCGAATCCCGCAGCCCAGATCCCCCTTCCCCACCTCCCCAGACGCAGCCAAAGGCGAGCGCTTACCGGTCCCGGCGCGCTGTCGGGGTTGCGGCTTGGCCCGCTGCCGCTTGGAGCCAGGGTGCTGGGCGTCAGTGAGCCTCGAGGGAGGGGGGCGGGGCTGGCAAGGGCGCCCCGCCTGCTGACAGCCGCACACCCCACTTCCCACTTTGTTTCCTTTTTACTAGCAACAGGAAAAACAACAGCTCCTCTTGCAGCCTCGCCCGCCGCCCGCCCCCCGCCCCCTCTGTGGCTGCAGCAGTATCTAGCAGGTGTCTGTCTGTCGGGAAGCTGCACCTTGCCCTTCTTCAAAACAAGTTTTCTTTTTATACCAAGGAAAACAACCAAATAAAGGTCCTACGAGCCCATAAAAGCCCCGCCTTCCATATTCGCACGCCAAAGACTTTCTCCAGTGGCCAAGAAAGGTAGGGGGCCGAGGGGAGGATAGCGGGGGATTACAGTACCTGGAGCTCAAGGCACCTGAGGGAGCGAGGTTTCCTGGCGTGAAGGAAGTGAAGGTGGGTCGCGAACATGCGGGTCACACAATGGCCGCTCAGATGACAATAGTGGCTTCAAACATTTCTGGGATGAGGTAGGGGTAGGAAATGAGCCAGTGAATTGCTTAGTCAAACAACTGCTTAGTCATCTACCCTACTCAACCTGGCCTGGGAGGTAAAGCAGTTATTATTGTCCCCCTGGACAGATGAGAAAACTGAGGCTTGTGAGGTGCTTGGGCCCAGCACTGGCTTCACAGGTTGCTGCAAGGAGAAGGGTAGAGGTTGTTCCATTTCTAGCCAGGAAAGGGGAGAGGGTTTGAGCAAGACTAAGCCAGGTGCTAAATGGTCCCAGTTTTCTATGATCCTGGCGGCAGGTTGTGGACTCTCAACTGAATGCCTGTGATCCCTACCACAGGTCTTTTTTGGGAAAAATGTTGGGTTTGTCCCAGGAATGAATACTAACATCTTTCCCAACAGAGCATCTGAGACTCGCAGCCTCACTCCTAGCCCAGGTTCAGAATGGCTGAGCCTCGGCAGAGCTCTCCAGCCACCTCCAAGGAGATCTTGCCCAAAACCTGAAGAGAAGTAGACATTTCATAGAGAAAATCTAATGGCAGAGTGAGCACGCTTTCCTAACACCCGTCCCTAAACTTGTTCTCTCTGGGTCACAATTTGCTCACTACTCCGTCCTTTCCAGACCTCTGGTTGCACAGTGGTTAGAACTCTTCCTTGAATATACACAGTAAAACCTGTGAAAGCCAGAAACTGTATAAAGCAGAAACCCAGCAGAGAAGGAAAACTCAAATATTTTCCATTAACAGAGAGCGACAGAAAAGTGGTAGGACTGCATCCTGTCAAAGGCAGAAACCTTGCAAGATCTGGAAAAACAAGGCAGCCCCGTCGAGTCCTGGCTCTCCCAGTTTTCACTGTATTTTTATTGTGGTAAAAATATACACACCAAAACGTTTGCCAATACAACAGCTTCCACATGACATTAATTATATTTTTCATGATGTGCCACTATTCTTGCTATCCTTTTCCGAAATATTTCACCACCATTAATACATAGGTTAGTCCTCCACTTCTGACGTATTCAAGTTATGACAATGCTCTGCTGCTATTTATAAAGTTGTCACCGGCCAATTTTTTCGGAAGTAGGTCCTTCTTCCTAGTCTGTCTTAGTCTGGAAGCCAGAACACTTAATTGTGCTCATGCAGAATCGGTACATAGACCAAAAGGCAGTCGTTTGAACAGAACAAGGGGATACTGCGTGGTTTAAAATCAGGAAAGGTATGTGTCAGGGTTGTATCCTTTCACCATATTATTCAATCTGTATGCTGAGCAAATAATCTGAGAAGCTGGACTATACGAAGAAACACACGGCATCAGGATTGGAGGAAGATTCATTAACAACCTGCGATATGCAGATGACACAACCTTGCTTGCTGAAAGCGAAGAGGACTTGAAGTACTTACTGATGAAGATCAAAAACTACAGCCTTCAGTATGGATTACCATAAAGAAAACAATAATCGTTACAACTGGACCAATAAGCAACATCATAATAAACAGAGAAAAGACTGAAGTTGTCAAGGACTTCATTTTACTTGGATCCACAATCAACACCCATGGAAGCAGCAAAGAAATCAAACAACACATTGCATTAGGCAAATCTGCTGCAAAAAACCTCTTTAAAGTGTTAAAAAGCAAAGACGTCACTTTGAGGACTAAGGTGTGCCTGACCCAAGCCATGGTATTTTCAATCACCTCATATGCATGCGAAAGCTGGGCAATGAATAAGGAAGACCAAAGAAGAGTCGATGCCTTTGAATTGTGGTGGTGGCGAAGAATATTGAATATACCATGGACTGCCAGAAAAATTAACATATCTGTCTTGGAAGAAGTACAGCCAGAATGTTCCTTAGAAGCAAGGATGGCAAAACTATCTCGTGTATTTTGGACATATTATCAGGAGGGACCAGTCCCTGGAGAAGGACATCAGGTTTGGTAGAGGGTGAGCGAAAAAGAGACCCTCAACGAAATGGACTGACACAGTGGCTGCAACAATGGACTCAAACATAGCAACAATTGTGAGGATGGTGCAGGACTGGGCAGTGTTTGTTCTATCGTACATAGGGTCGCCATGAGTCGGAACCCACTCGATGGTACCTAACAACAACATCAGCAGCGCTTACAACCATCCTTTTTTCTATGATCTGTGTATGTTTAATGTATGTATGTATTGGAGCCCTGGTGGCGCAGTGGTTAAGAGCTTGGCTGCTAATCAAAAGTTGGCAGTTGGAATCCACCAGCCGCTCCTTGGAAACCCTCTGTGGCAGTTCTAATCTGTCCTATAGGGTCACTACGAGTCGGAATCGACGACAACGGGTTTTTATGTATGTATTAAATTGTATCTGTAAGTTTATATGTAATGTTTCCAACCCCCAAAGACAAATAAAGATTGGATTTATAAAGATAGTGATAATAAAAGACAATAATAATGAAAACTAAAATAAAAAAAAGGTATTCGACTTACGGCAAAATCAAACCTTGGAACAGCAACCCACGTAAATTGGGGACTACCTGCAAACTCAATACCCCTCAAACAAAAACTCCCACTTTCCCTCTCCCTCCCACCCCTGGTAACCATTAAGAATCTTTGGTTTCTATTTATTTGTTTATTTTGTATAAGTGAGATCATATAGTATCTGTCCATTTGTAACTGACTTATTTCACTCAGATGTGTCCAAGGTTCATCCATGTTGTGGCATGCACCAGGATTTCATTTCTGTTTAAAGCTTGGTAATATTCCATTGTATGTATGGGCCACATTTTCTTTATCTCAGCTGTGCTTTCTAATATGCAAGATGCTTCCAGGGAGAATGGAGGTGCATTAAATGCTGTGATGTGCTTCGTACGTTGTTATCCCTGATTCCTACAACAGCCCAGCAAGGTAAATGTTACCATCCCCACTTTACAGATGAGAAAACTGAGGCTCAGGAAGGTTGAGTCATTCTCTCAGGGCCACACAGTCAGGAAGTGTCTGTCTGATTCCAGATTCTAACTCCTTTTACCATGCCACCCTGCTTCTCCTTATGCTCCCTGTCCCAAGAAATACTTTCTTGAAAACCTGATTCGCTTTTTTGGTGAGACCGTAACTGTAGCACTATCAGTTTGCCTCTTTTTATTGGGTGCCAGGAAGCTTAAACTAAATTTAACCTTCAAGTATAGTCATCCTTCTCCCTCAAGTTCCTGGTAGAATTGCCTTCTGCCTTCCTCTCTATGGTTTCTGCTCTTTCTTTCTCACTTGATTTTTAACTTTTGTCTGTTTATTTGGAAGGAAGCTGCCTACAGTTCCCTTTGAATTGTAAACAAAATGAACCAGTTGAGGTGGAGAGTTCACAACAGTCATGGAAGGAAAATGGCACCTGAGCTGTAAGAAAGGCGACGCTCAATACTCACGTGAACTCCAGGGCCTCGACTTCCTGCTCTCGAAATTTGTCCCGATTGAGAAATACTTCGGCCCACCTTTGTGGAAGGGAAAGGAGGGCTGTCCTCAAACGGCAGACCGATTGGTGGAGAGCAGGCTTGGATGGACAGAGCACAGAGGGCAGGCCAGTCAGAGAGCACACACAGGCCTCCAGTTCTACTTCCTTCTGTCTGTGCAGCTATCTCCTGCCAGAACTTCCCCCTCCGAAACCTCTGCAGCTTCTCCCGGATGCAGAAAGCATCTTTGCTCAGTTGAACCTTGCACAGCTTTACCACTGACACCCACACATGCTCACAAGCAGGGTTATCTCAGGACAGCGGGAACCAAGCAGAGCACCCATCTAGGTAGAAGGGCACTCTGCTGTGGTCCTTCCCTTCCAGGCAGGACAGATATGACCCAGCTGAAGCCCTTCCCTTTGGCTTCAGCCAGGAAAAGTGTGGTGAGGGGTAGCAGTTAAGAGCGCCATCCCTGGAGCCAAATTGCCCAGCACTGTCACTATGGAGCTGTGTGACCTTAGGCAAGTGACTTAACCTCTCTCTGCCTCCTTTCCTCATCCGTAAAATGGACATGCTCATCAGAGCTCTCAAGTTTGAGAACCGTTGTTAGGAATAAATGAGCAAATACATGTAAAATGCTTATAACGGTCTCCTGATGCTCCTTTTCCACCCTGACACAGAGTTTACCCCAGAAAATGGTAGTTAATATTAGTCTAGAACGAGGTCTTTGTGCTTTGTGGGAACAGATGTTTCTGCTGTAGAACAGTGTTTTTCAACAGCAGGCTGTGACATTAGTGTGCTGGAAATCAATTCGGTGGGTCAAGTTTAAAAAATGGAACAGGATAGAAAATATCAGAGTGCATTCCATGTAGTCAAGGCGGGCATTCCTTCCTAAGGCTTTTGGTCTAGTTACAGAGATGTGTGTGGGGGTGAGTGTGTACTGCATTTCTCACTGCAGGTCTCAGTCAACACAATTGGAAAGCCACTGCCCTAGTTGACATAATGGTGATGGCAATAAGAGGGCAGAAGGGCCAGGTTAGATCATTAGCCAAGGTCACATGGCTGGACAGTGTTTGAGTCCAGATGTGAACCCTAGAAAGTCTGACTTGTAAGAACTCAGAGGGCTGATGAGAGGGGACAGGTGGGAGTACCCAAGGACAAAGGAGCCGGGGTCCTGGGCCTTGCAGCCCCCTCCTCCGTCTGCTGGGAAATGGAATGACTCGGAGGTGGAGGGTCTGTGGGATTCATGGGAAGAGGGAACAATGCTCCAGCACTTGATCCCATGCCAGAGCTAGACCAAAGATTCCAGAATGACCCAGACAGGCTGCAGGACAGCTCAGAGGCAGCCCAGGTGAACCATGGCTGGGTCCAACGGAATGGAGGCTCCAAACTGAAATCCAGTTCTCTTTTTTGTAAGATACGCACACGCTCAAAACTCAGGCTATTAGTTACCAGCTGCTGTCAAATTGACTCTGACCCATGGCGACCCTGGGTGTGTCAGAGTCGAACTGTGCTCCATGGGGTTTTCAATGGCTGATTTTTCGGAAGTGGATCACCAGGGCTTTCTTCTGAGTTTCCTCTGGGTAGACTCGAACTTCCAACCTTTTGGTTATCTTTTGAGCACATTAACTGTTTGCACCACCCAGGGACCTCATACTCAGGCTGCTTGGGTTCGAATTTCAGCCCCATCACCTAGGAGCTGTGTGACCTCGGTGAGTCACTCCAGCCTCAGTTTCCTGACCTGACACAGGAGAGTAATAGACGTTCCCCCTGCCCCAGGGCTGCTGGAAGCAATAGTCCTGCTCCTGGTGCAAAGTAGATGCTCAAGAAACAGCAGCTGGCTTTTTAAAAATCCTCTAAGGCTTTTCTTGTCCAAGGCATGTGGGGAACATGGAAGGGGGTAGTGAGGGAAATGGGGAGCAGCAGGGTTTGGGGTTAGGAGGTTGGAGTTAACCTCATGCCTGCCATACACTGGGGGTGACCCAGGGCTTGGCAACACTGATTCATTCCCCAAGTATGTAACCTGCACAGTCAGCGTGACAGTTACAGTGCTAGGCTGGTGGGGGTAGCACTGTACAAGCCAAAGCCCCGCCCTACCCCTCCTGGAGCTTATACTCTAGTGAGGAAGAGCAACTCTGAACAATAAAAATAAGATACAATATCATAAAGTAGTCAGCGATGCAAAGAAATATAAGGCAAGTTAGGAGGGGAAAGGTGAGAAGGGGGGATGGAGTCAGGGGAGATTTGGAGGGGAGAGGTAGGGAGTGAGGACGGAGTCAATGAAGGCCTCCCTGAGGTCAGGACATTTGGGCAGAACAACAAGCTGAATGAGGTGAGGGAGGAGTCAAGCAGGTACCTGAGGGAAGAGCATTTTAGGCAGAGGGAACAGCCAGTGCTAAGGTTCTGAGCAGTACCATGTTGGAGCACCAGCAAGGAGGCCAGGGGAGCTGAGGGTGGGGTGAGATGGATAAAAGGGTGATGAGAAGCAGAGGACAGGTTCGGAACTGAGCTGAGGTATGGCGGGCTGTGATTTACATATTAAAAAAGTCTATTACGCATCTATTTCCTTGTTATATCAGCTGAAATGGCCTAGATGCAAGAACACCCCAGTAGCAACAAGCACACCTAGTGCCCAGATCTTGGCTTCTAATACCTTTCTCCTCAATAAAAAGATCCAGGGCTCCTTGGAGGAATGGCTGGTTCTAGGACTGGGGTAGGAAGTACACAAGATTAACCTGGACAAGGATGGGAAGGCAGGAAAGGACAAGAGAGCTGGTAATAGGGAACCCAAGGTTGAGAAAGGAAGAGTGTTGACATATTGTGGGGTTGGCAACCAATTTCACAAAACAGTATGTGTACTAATTGTTTAATGAGAAGCTAGTTTGTTCTGTAAACCTTCATCTAAAGTACAATTAAAAAAAAAAAAAAAAAAGATGAGCCTGGAGCATTGTATAGTGCCAGAAAGTAAGGAAGGACTCAAAATAACAAAACCAAACAACAATATAAAACACAGTAATGGGGAGTATGTCAAAGGGACATGCAGGAACCAACTGAAAGGGCTCCAAAGACCAAAGCTGGAACAATTTGAGCAACAAAACAAAGTATCCCTAGCTTTTAACAATGGATTATCTAACAGAATTACAAAAGCACAAAAAGCAAAAGACAAAATAAATAAATAGGACTTAAAAAAAATTAAAAACTTTTGTTCATCAAAAGACTTTACCAAAAAAGTGAAAAGACAAGCCACAGACTTGGAGAATATCTTTGGAAACCATACACTGGATGAGAATCTAGCAACCAAAAGACATATAAAACTTCAACAATTGAACAACAAAAAAGACAACCCAGTCATAAAATGGGAAAAGATCTTGAACAGACATTTCACTAAAGAGGACATTCAAATGGCCAGCAAATCCATGAAAAGATGCTCAACATGATTAGCCATCAGAGAGACGTAAGTCAAAACCACAATGTGATACCGTTTCACCCCAACTAGGATGGCTAGGAGACCTGGTAGTGCAGTAGTTAAGAGCTTGGCTTCTAACCAAAAGGTCGGCAGTTCAAATCCACCAACTGCTCCTTGGAAACCGTATGGGACAGTTCTACTCTGTCCTATAGGGTTGCTCTTAGTTGGAATTGACTTGACAAAAACAGGTTTGGTTTTTTTCTTTCTTTCCTTCTTTTTTGAAGGAGGCTAAGATTTAAAAAAAAAGAAAATAACAAATGTTGGTGAGGATGTGGGGGCAGCTGTAACCCTTATCCATTGCTGGTGAGAATACAAAATGGCAGAGCCCTTGTGGAAAACAGCATGGCAGTTCCTCAAAACACTAAAAATAGAACTACCGTATGGCCAAGTTTCAGAGTCTCTTCTGGCATCCATTTCGGTCTTTTCTTTCTTTCCTGTCTTTTTAATGACCTTCTGCTTTCTTCATGTATAATGTCCTTGATGTCATCCCATAACTCATCCGGTCTTCAGTCATTAGTGTTCAATGCGTCAAATCTATTCTTGAGATGGTTTCCAAATTCAGGTGGGATACACTCAAGGTCATATTTTGGCTCTTGTGGACTTGTTTTAATTTTCTTCAGCTTCAACTTGAACTTGCATATGAGCAACTGATGGTCTGTTCCACAGTCGGCCTCTAGCCTTGTTCTGACTGATGATATTGAGCTTTTCCATCTTCTCTTTCCACAGATGTAGTTGACTTGATTCCTGTGTTTTCCAACCGGTGAGGTCCATCTATATACTCTCCATTTATGTTGCTGAAAGAAGGTATTCGCAATGAATAAGTTGTTGGTCTTGCAAAATTCTATCATGCTCTCCCCAGCATTGTTTCTATCACCTAGGCCATATTTTCCAGCTACCGATCCTTTTTTGTTTCCAACTTTCACATGCAAGTAAAATTTTGCTGAAGATAATTCAAAAACGGTTGCAGCAGTCCATCAACAGGGAACTGCCCGAAATTCAAGCTGCATTCAGAAGAGGATGTAGAACAAGGGATATCATTGCTGATGTCAGATGAATCTTGGCTGAAAGCAGAGAATACCAGAAAGATGTTTACCTGTGTTTAACTGACTATGCAAAGTATACGACTTGCGTGGATCATAACAAATTATGGATATCATTTCAAAGAATGGGAATTCCAGAACACTTAATTGTTCTCATGAGAAACCTTTACATAGACCAAGGGGCAATCGTTTGAACAAAACAAGGGAATACTGGGAGGTTTAAAATCAGGAAAGGTGTGTGTCAGAGTTGTATCCTTTCACCATACCTATTCAATCTGTATGCTGAGCAAATGATCTGAGAAGCCAGACTATATGAAGAATAATGTGGCATAAGGACTGGAGAAAGACTCATTAACAGCCTGCAATATGCAGATGACACAACCTTGCTTGGTGAAAATGAAGAGGATTTGAAGCCTTCAGTATGGATTACATCTCAACATAAAGAAAACAAAAATCTTCACAACTGGACCAATACGCAACATCATGATAAACAGAGAAAAGATTGAAGTTGTCAAGGATTTCATTTTACTTGGATGCACAATCAACGCCCATGGAAGCAGCAGTTAAGAAATCAAATGACATATTGCACTGGGTGAATCTGTTGCAAAAGACCTCTTTAAAGTGTTAAAAAGCAAAGATGTCACTTAAGGACTAAGATGTGCCTGACCTAAGCCATGTTATATTCAATTGCCACGTATGCATGCTAAAGCTGGACAATGAATAAGGAAAACAGAAGAAGAATTGATACCTTTGAATTATGGTGTTGGTGAAGAATATTGACTATACCATGGACTGCCAGAAGAATGAGCAAATCTGTCTTGGAAGAAGTACAGCCAGAATGCTCCTTGGAAGCAAGGATGGCAAGACTTCGTCTCACATACTTTGGACATATTATCAGGAGGGACCAGTCCCTGGAGAAGGACATCATGCTTGGTAAGGTAGAGGGTTAGTGAAAAAGAGGAAGACCCTCAACGAGATGGATTGACACAATGGCTGCAACAATGGGCTCAGACATAACAATAATTGTGAGGATGGTGCAGGACCAGGCAGTGTTTCGTTCTGTTGTACATAGGGTTTCTATGAGTCAAAACGGATGCAATGGCACCTGACAACCAACAACAACTATATGACCCAGCCATTCCACTTCCAGCTATATACCCAAAAGACTTGAAAGCAGAGACTCAAACAGACTTGGACACCACTGTTCATTGCAACACCATTCACAATAGTCAAAAGGTGGCAACAACCTAAAGGCCCATAACAGATGAATGGGTAAACAAAATGTGGTAATAATATGCAACGGAATACTACTCAGCCAGCAGGAGAAATGAAGTCTTGATACATACTACAATATGGGTGGAGCTTAAAGACATTATGCTGAGTGAAATAAGTCAATCACAAAAGGACAAATATTGTATGACCTCACTTATATAAAAAGACAAGAAGAAGCAAATGTATAGAGACCAAAGTTTATTAGTGGCTACCAGGGGTGGGAGGGAGGGGGAAAGAGGAGGTTATTGATTTTCGTACTGAGTTTCCATTTACAGTGATGGAAAAATCTCATTAATGGTAGGGTTGCACAGCTGATTATTGTAATTGTCAATAAGTTGTACATCTGGTAAAAGTTGTATGATAGATATATATACAACAACGACAATAAATAAAGTAGCTGCTGAGACCACTTATGTACAACCAAACACTTCATGGGATTTGGTCCCATGGTTTAGAGGTTTAGGGTCAGATTTCATGGGATATCCCAGTTATTTGGCCTAATAACATGTTTAGTGCTTCTGTTCTACCTCCTATTCTGTTGTGTAGTGTCCTGGATCTTAAAAACTTGCAAGTGCCATCCAAGGCACAACAGTTGGTCTCTATTTGCCTGGAGCAACAGAGGAAAAAGAAGAGCCAGGAATAGGAGGAGGAGATGGAATGTGAGGCTAATTGCCTCGAGGAACAACTGCCTCCTTTGCCATGAGACTAGAAGAATTGGATGGTGCCCGGCTGCCATTACTGAATACTTTGATCAAAGATTCATAGAAGAATCCTGATCAAAAGGGGAGAAACGCAGAATAGAATTTCAAATTTTCATGGACTCAAGATTTTCTGGAGTCATAGAGGCTGAGTGAACCCCTGAAACTATTACCCTGAGATGATCTTTAAAACTTAAACCAAAAATATCCCTCAAAGTCTTCTTAAAACCAAATAATAGTTTAGCTTAACTAGCTACACTATTAACTGGGCTCAAGCATAACAAGGATTGTGAGCATGGCACAGGACTGGGCAGTGTTTCTTTCTGTGGTGCATAGGGTCACTGTGAATGGGAACCAACTCGATGGCACCTAACAACAACAACAGCAAAAAATATCTACCTTGAGCATTACGCTCTTTTAAGAACTATCTATTTGGGATCAAATTGACAACAGCAACTTGAAGGATTAGACAGGAACCTTAGGGGGCAGTGAGTTTATGTTAATGGGGGACGAGCAACTCAGAAAAGGAGGATGAGAATGGTTGCACAACTTGAAGAATATAATCAATGTCACTGGATTGTACATGTAGAAACTATTGAATTAATATACGTTTTGCTGTGTATATTCTCAACAACAAAAATAAAATAAATAAATTTTTTTTAAAAAAACAAAGTATCATTTGATTATAGCCCAAAATATAAAATTTGTAAGTCTATATTGATATAAATAAATGATTGCCTAAATAAATAAATGAAAAGAATAAATAAATCTCCTGTACAGAAGGACTTGAAATCATTTATGTAGGTATTTTGCTCTCAAAAAGATGGAGCCTAACTCACCCCTCCTTAAGTATGGGCTGCGCCTAGTGACTTCCTGCCAGAGAGCACAGTATGGAAAGGGGGGCGGGGAGGGCAACTTTACAGAGTAGGTCACCTACCTCAGCCAGGTGGTCAAGGTCACTATCATCTTAAGTCATGTTGATAGCATGTAACCTTAATACAATGTGATGAGAAGGGCAGTTTACCTCTGTGGTCTTCCTCCCAAGGACCCATAACTCCAGTCTAATCATAAGAAAAACATCAGAGAATTGACAGATGTTCTAAAAAATATCTGACCAGTACTCCTCAAAACTGTCAAGGTCATCAAAAACAAGGAAAGTGTGAGAAACTGTCACAGCCAAGAGGAGCCAGAGCACATGACAGCTCAATGTAATGTGATGTCCTGGCTGGGATTCTGGAACAGAAAAAGAACATTAGAAGTAAACTAAGGAAATCTGAATGAAGTACGGACTTTAGTTAATAATATATCAGTATTGGTTCCTAGGTTGTCCATCTCAGTGGTAGAATTCTCGCCTTCCATGTAGAAGACCGGGGATTCGATTCCCAACCAATGCACCTCATATGCAGCCACCCTCCTTCCGTCAGTGAAAGCTTGTGTGCTGCTATGATGATAAACAGGTTTCAGTGGAGATTCCAGACTAAGACAGACTAGGAAGAAAGGCCTGGCAATCTACTTCCAAAAAACAGCTTGGCTGCTATGATGTAGGCGGGCAAGTGAGGACAAGCAAGCAGGAGGGAGACAGTGACTAGGGGCTGCCTGGTCCCAGTACTCCAAGGCTGGGCTGCATCTCTGGGTTCTGTGAGAGTACCCTGCACCCTTGCTATAAAATCCCCTTTCCTGCTTGAGCCAGCATGAGCTGGTTTCTGATACTGAAATCACTCTTGGGCTGGGATAGGGTCGCTACTGGGGCACTGGCTGAGACTGTAGCTTGAGAACAAGATGGAGATCCAGTAATCTGAATGGAGTCAACCCAGCCAGCCTCCCTCCACCTTGCCCTTCATGCAGCACCATAGCAGGGACTTGCAGCTCCAGAACATCCCAGGCTATCTCTCTGACTCTGGGCCTTTGCATATGCTGTTCCTTTTGCTTGGAGCACCCTTCCTCAATCCTTCCTTCTGCCCCTCCCCCACTTTATTTGCCCATTGAACTTTGCTCAGCAGCCTTATGGCTCAGCACAGACATACCCACCAGGATCCCTTGTGCAGAGGGGTCCCCTCTTTGCTCCAGGCCTAGGCCACCCCCATCCCAGCTCCCCATCTACCACACTGGGATGGCCTGTCTGCTCGGCTGCTTCTCAGGGGCAGGGACTCTCAAGGATCTAGGCTGGCTCCCTGACCCCCAGCTCTGTGTCTGGCACCCAGAAGGTACTGCAATTGAGCCTGCAGAAACACTGAGTGGACAGAGGAATGAGTAGGATGCAGTCTTGGCTGGACAAGGCCAGGCTTTGCCCACGGGAAGGCTGGGAGCTGTCGCCGAGGAAGAGAAAGGAAAATGTTCCAGCTCCCAGCCAGTGTGTGAACAGCTCCTTCACTTCCTTCAAGGAGGAGCCTGACACCTAGTGCCCTGGAGCCGGCTGAGGTCTTACATCAGATGCTCAGAGTCTTGGCTCAGCCTCAGGGAGGCAGGGAGGCTGACTCACCAGTCAGAGTGGCCCCTCTACCCCACCTGTGCCCAGAGAGATGTGGGTTTGGCCTGGAAGAGAAGATGTTTCCAGTGTGAGGATGGGAATGGAGGACCCCCCATTGCTTCTCCGAGAGGCTGGGAATTTCCCCACCTCCACCTCCAGCCTCCCAGCCTCCGCCAGCATCCTCCTTCCACTCTGAGGTGGAGACCATAGAGTCCAAAGCCGGGCAGCTGCCCAGGACACACCCAGCGCAGCCCTCTCCCCAGCCTCACAAAGCCCCCCGGACCCCTCTGACCCCAGGCTTCCTTCCCAGGCAGGCCCTTGCCTTCACCACCCAGCTGTAATGAAAGCGCAATGGTGCAAAATTCGTTGGGGAGAAAAACAGGAAGTGGAGCTGCGAGCAAGGCTGAAGAAGCGCCAGCTACCCAAGCGCATGTGGCAGCCCCCTCCCACCCACAGCTTTACAGGAAAGTGGTGAGGGGGCAGCCCCAGCCGAGCTGCGGGGGTGGGGCGGGGCAGGGGAGAGTTCGGGGGGGGGGGGGAGGGGGGACTGCTTGGCCAGGAGGGGTTTTAATTTTAGACCAGACCTCCCACCTGTGGCCTGTGTTTCACATCTTATTGCAGCTTCTTACAACAACTCCGAAAGGTTAGTAGTATTATTGTTAGGTGCGGTCAAGTCGATTCCGACTCATAGTGACCCCGTATGTTACAGAGTAGAACTGCCTCATAGGGTTTTCCAGGCTGTAATCTTTCTGGAAGTAGATCGCCAGGTCTTTTTCTCTCGCTGAATGGATGGGTGGGTTTGAACCGCCAGCCTTTCAGTTAGCAGCCAAGTGCTTAATTGTTGCACCACCAGGGTCCCTAAGGTAAGTATAATGACCCCGTTTTACAGATGAGCAAACCGACTCAGAGAAATGACTTGGCCAAGGTCACATAGCCTTTCCCACGGCTGGGTCATGGCTCCTTGATTCTTTCTCAGACTTTGATTTCTATTTGTGGTCTGTTTTTGTTTCAGGCCTGTGAGTGCACAGTAGGGGGTGGGGAGGGCAGGAAGGGCCAGGGTTGTTTCTGGCTTCATCATCTCAGCCCATCTGATTGGGTAGTAAGAAGGGGAGCGGAGGCCTGCTACTGAGGGCCCATCCTTTGGAGTTCTGGTTTCTGCAGTGTCTGAGCTGGGGAGAATTTAGTGCCCTAATCTCTTTGCTAAAGAAGAGGAGACTGAGGGCCCGGGAGGATTACCAGCCAATGAGCAGCACTTTGGGCACTAACCCCACCAAAAATAAAATCAAGTGTTTATAACACTGACTTGGCTGAGGACCCAGAGCTTCGAGTGAGTTCAGGACTCTTTCCCCTCCCCGGCCTAGGACTCTGGGTAACCCCAATCCTATAGGTTTATCCCTGAAAGGCAATTAAGGGCTCTTTTAGACATCAACAAAATGAGACCTGGGGAAGAGGGAACTCAAGATGAACCGAAGGGAGTGAGACAATGGGAGTGAGGAGAGAAGCCCCTGAAAAATCCCAGCCCACCCAGGCCCAAGCCCCCACCTGGACCCCAGCTCCCCCTGGGGTTTCTGGATCATGAAATCCTGCTCACTCTGCTCACCCCCTCCCCAGGACAGACCGTGGCAGGCAAACGCAGGTTCTGGAGGCATCCCAACATTGTGCCTACCCTGGGGCTTCTAGGAGTTCCCACCCCCATGCCTACCCCTACCCAAGAGCCCTCGGATAGCTGAGGTCTGGGACGTCTTACTGCCCAGACTTCTCCCAGGCCTGACACCCAGGTCTCCCCCCACCACCCACACCGACATCCTAACCGCTGCCTCTGATGCTGAAGGCCAGAGTGTTTATTCCAGCTGCCTCTGGGCATCCCCCCAACTTTCCACAGAGCCCTCAGACTCAGCATATCACAAACCCAGAGCCCAGGCCCACAGGGCTGGCCACCCCCCAGGTCCCTCCCACCCAGTCACTGAGGTTGACACCACAGTGTCCAGTGTTGTGTGGCCGTCACTCACCAGCCCCATCCTCCCTCCATTGCTAGAGGAGAGCAGTTTTCCCAGAAGCACAAGGGGCTGCTGGAACTGCAGCAGAAGCCAGGCCGGGACTCAGAAGTTCTTCCGCTGCTCTGAGTGAGGGGTCGGCTCTTCCGAGTGAGGGGTGGGCTCTTCCCTGTCAGCTGCCTCTGCTCCTGCTCATGCCGGGTGGGTGGGCTGCAGAACTGGACAAAAAAGAGGGTCACAGCCTTCAGCATCAAGAACATTTCCCTCCTCCCTCTGCCCTCTTTGGGTAGCAACCCCACCCCACCCTGGCATTCTCTGGCACTGAGCAGCACTCTGGGGTCAGCAGCAAAAGTGGACATAATGTGAGAGGCCTGGCTTCCTTTCTTCTGTGCCTGGTCCCCAGCCACTCCAAATAATAATAAAAGAGAACTATAATAATAGTTAAGGAACCATGGTGACCCAACAGTTAAGTGCTCGGCTGCTAACCCAAAGGCTGGTGGTTCTAACCCACCCAGCGGCTCCGTGGGAGAAAAACTTGGAGATCTGCTCCAGTAGAGCTTACAGCCTAGAAAACCCTATGGGGCAGTTCTACTCTGTAACACATGGGGTCGCCATGAGTCGGAATTGACTCAAGGGCACCTAACAATATAATAATGAGTTAATACATGTAAAGTGCTTAGAACAGTGCCTGGCCCTTGGTGAGAGCGCAATACTGTGCATATCTATTATTATGATTACTACCTAATTTAATTCTCACAATAACCCTAAGAGATCAGTATTACACTCCCATTTTACAGGTGATGAAATTCTAGCAGAGAGTTGAAGCCACTTACAAACCATTAAGTGGCGGAACAGGGATTTCAACCTAAGTCGGTCCGAAGCTTGTGGTTTGAGCCGCTGTGCACTGAGGTTCCCAGCGGGAGAACTGGATGACAAAGAGGCGGAGGTGGAATTCCATGTCGGAAGCGTTCCCCATGCCTGGTCCTACTTGCCTCGCCGACCCCGCATCCGCTGGCTCCCGGGACCGCTGGGCCCGCCGTTTCGGCGAGCACGATGCGCCACCTGGTGGCGATGCGGGGAAACGCACCAGTGTCCCCCCCGCACATCATGGAGCTCCAAGCTCGCTTGCAGCTGCACGTCTGGCTAAGGTGCATCTCGATTTCCACCGAACAAACGATATTAGAACGCAGAGTTCGCTTTCTTTCCTGCTGCGCTTCCTCCAGGGATGGGGAAATGAGTGTAAAACCTTGTGTTGCTGTGATTGGGCTGCTGACGGTCGGGGGACCGCAGAACTCATTTAGCTCATATGGTGCCACAGAAAATATTTTTATGTTCCCCCAAACTGTCTATTCCTTTCACAATTCCTGCACTCAGGTGGCAGATGATTGCAGGGCCACTTTCCCCTTGGCTTGGTGCTGGGCTGCACACTCTGCCTCTTACTTTCACCCGTTGCTTTCCCAGCTCTGGGCAGCTCTGGGCAGGGGTGCCCAGCCTGCAACCCCTCTTGGGCTGGTCTCCCAGCGTCTTCCCTTGGTCACTGGACGGCCTCTCCAACAGAATCTGCCCAAACCGCCTCCCTACCCAGCTTGCCCTCCTCCTGGGCGTCCTTCCTGCTTCAGTGAAAGCTGTCACCAAAGCAGAAACCCGTCATGTTTCACTTCCCTCTCCACCACCTCGGGCAGGTGTCACTGGGGCTCACTGGTCTGTGAGCCCATCAAGGGCCAGGGGCTCCAGGCTTGATCCCTTTGTTCAACACGTATTTATCAGATGCCACACATTCATGGTCCTTACGCACTGAGGATAGAGCAGCAAGCAAGACAAGGGCCCTGCCCTTGAGGATATTCTAGTGGGGGCAGAGGGGGAAGGTGATACAGAAATAAACAAGAAACAGCAACTACATTCATAATACGTTGCAGAATAATACACACTCGGGAGAAGACCAAAGCAGGATGGGGGGCCGGCTGCCAGACCCTAGGGCCTCCCTGACATACTCGGGCTCCAGCACCCCAGTCAGGTCACTGCTGCCCTTACCTACACACCACCTTCCAACACTCAGCTCTGGGCTGCTGACTCCTGCAAGGACACCGCCCGCCCTGCCACCACACCCCACGCCGCTAGGCTCTGATCCCCCCACGAGGTCGCCCTCCTGTGTGGATTCCCTCCTCATCCTCCCGGGGCTCCAGCACCTACACCTACACCCAGGGAGGTGCCTGCACACTGGGCCCCACCTGATGCCTTTGGACTAGGTTGTCAAAGAAGGGAAGGGAAGGGAAGAAAAGGAGAAGAAAAAGGGATGGAAGGGGAACAGGAAGAGAGGTCCTTCAACCTGCTATTTTGAAACACTCCAAGCCCTCCCAGAAGTTGTGCGAGTAATACAGTGAGCACCATATGCCCCAAAGAAAGGTCTTTTAGGATGAGGGGAAAGCAGCCTGTGGGAAGGTCCATGGGGGACGGTCCAGGAGAAGGGAAGCCAGGAAAGGCGCAGAAGAGACCGGTTTGTCCGTCTTCTTGAGCAGGAAGGGGTGGAGTCTGGTGGTGTCCTGGATTGAATTGTGTCCCCAAAAAATATGTGTATCAATTTGGCTGAGCCATGGTTCCCAGTACTGTGTAGTTGTCCTCCATTTTGTGATTGTAATTTTATGTTAAAGAGGATTAGGGTGGGATTGTATCACCCTTACTAAGGTGATACAATGTAAAGGGAGTTTCCCTGGGGTGTGGCCTGCACCACCTTTTATCTTACAAGGGATAAAAGGAAAAGGAAGCAAGCAGAGTTGGAGACCTCATACCACCAAGAAAGTAGGGCCAGGAGCAGAGCGCTTCCTTTGGACCTGAGTTTCCTGCACCGAGAAGCTCCTAGACCAAGGGAAGACTGATGACAAGGACCTTCCTCCAGAGCCAACAGAGAGAGAAAGACTTGGCCGGAGCCAATGCCCTGAATTTGGACTTTTAGCCTACTTTACTGTGAGAAAATAAATTTCTCTTTGTTAAAGCCATCCACTTGTGGTATTTCTGTTAGAGCAGCACTAGATGACTAAGACAGGTGGGCAGGTGGAGGGCCGGCCATGGATGGGTGCATGGGCATTCCAGCCATGGTGACAGGCGGGAAGGCAGGGCACAGGGGTGGTGTGATCATGTATTTACAGTGAGACCAGTCAGCATGATTGTGGGGTTTTGTGCAAACGCTTTGGTCTGTGTGGGTCTGCACCCCCGTCACACCTCTGTCTCTCTTTCTGGCTCTGTCTCCAGTGGAGCAGTTGTGGGTCTGGATACCCTTTGTGGTTCCTTGACCCTCCTCAACTGCAGGAGCCAGCGCCTCTGGCTCCCCCAGTGTCTGGGGTCAGGGCCTAGATGTGTGTGAAGCCGGACTGTCTGAAGCCTCCACCCCCAAAGCTGAGAGGAGAGAAGGTGTGTGCCCCATCCTGACAACACTTGGTCAGCCTTTACATTTCAGTCGTTCTAATAAGAGCGTAAAGAGCCCTGGTGGCTGTTAACTGAAAGGTCGGCAGTTCAAACCCACCAGCTGCTCTGCAGGAGAAAAGACCTGGCAATCTGCTCCTGTAAAGATTACAGCCTAGGAAACCCTATGGGGCAGTTCTATTCTGTCATGTAGGGTCGCTATGAGTTGGAATAGACTCGATGCCACCTAACAACAAGTGTGTGGTGGTATTTCATTGTGGTTTTTGAGTAACATTTCCCTATGACTAAAGATGTTGGGCAACTTTTCATCTGCTTATTGGCCATTTTTTATTTCTTCTTCTGCGAAGTATCTGTTCAAATCTTTTGTCCATTTTTTATTGGATTGTTTGCTTCTTATTATTGACTTATAAGAGTTATCTATATATTCTGAATACAAGACCTTTATTAAATATATGTATTGCAAATATTTTCTCCCAGTCTGTGACTTACCTTTTTGTTTTATTAACAGTGTCTTTCAAAAAAACAAAAGTTTCAAATTTTGATAAAATCCAAGCTTTTTTTTTCTTTTATGGTTCATGCTATGTGCCCTAAGAAGTCTCTGCCTATCCTACAGTCTCAGAAGTTTTCTCCTTTGATTTTTCTTCTAGAAGTCTTATAGTTTAGCCTTTACATTTTTTATAAGGTGTGAAATGAGGGTTAAGATTCATTTTTTTCCCACATGGATATCAAGTTGTTCCAGCGTAATATTATTATTATTAATATTATTTTGCATTTTCTCTTCTAGTCTTCATCACAACTTTATAAAATAGGTTCCTTTTTTGTCCCTGTTTTTCAGAGGAAGAAACTGGAAACGTGGTGGCAGTGTTAGGATTTTATTGTAGGACATTGTTTCTCCAAAACTCATGCTTTAAAATAATGCAATTTGGAATCTTTCCTAAACAAATTCAAGATTTTTTCTTTTTAATTACAGTTAAAGATATCCAGCTCCCTGAGAAGAAACCAAAGTGAACAATTAGACCTGTAGTAAAAGAAATGGTCTTGTGCAGGCTTTTAGTGAGCAATTTGACACCTAGCAACATTTTAAATGCACGTAGAGTATATCCCAGCATCTCATTTCTAGGAGTCTTACAGAAACACCAGCACAAATGCTTAAAGATATCTGCACATTCATCATGACTTACTTGCAATATCAAGAAATTAGGGATGAAATGACATTAACTAGGGAACGAAGACAAGTAAATTTATTTGCTTTGCTCACTGCTGTATCTCCACTGTGAAGAATAGTGCCTGCAACAGATGAATAGATAAAACGTGGTGTATCCATACAATGGAGTATTATTCGGCAATAAAAAGGAATGAAGTACTGATACATGCTACAGAATGGATGAATCTTGAAAATATCATGCTGAGCGAAAGATGTCAGACACAAAAGACCTCATATTGTATAATGGCATTTATAGGAAATGTTCAGATTCGGCAAATCCATGGAGACAGAAAGTAGATGAATGGTTGGCAAGGGCTGGGGGAGGAGGAAATGAGAGTGACTGCTAATGGGCACCAGGTTTCTTTTGTGGTGATGAAAATGTTCTGGAATTAGACAGTGATGATGGCTGCACAATTCTGAATAGACAAAAAACCACTGAATTGTACACTTTCAAAGGGTGAGTATTATGGTACGTGAATTATAGCTCAATAAAGACGTTACAAAAACACAGAACAATAGTTCTGGCATAACATGTCATTGTTAGCTGTTCTTGAGACAGCCAGTGATTCATGGCAAACGCACGCACACTTGAATGAAACACTGCCCAGTCCTACACCATCCTCATTATGCGTTTCAGATCATATGTTGCGCTAGGTTTCTCATTGGCTGATTTTTGAAAGTAGATTGTAGGCACCTATAAATATTTGGTGAATGGATGCATCCTGCGTGCATGAATGAACAAATGGTGGTACATCTACATTCTGAATGGCTCCCTCCTTCCTTCATTCCACCACCTGTCTGTCAGTTTGTCTCATACTGTGGTGGCTTGCCTGTTGCTGTGATGCTGGAAGATATGCCACCTGTGTTTCAAATACCACCCATGGTGGACAGGTTTCAGGGGAGATTCCAGTCTAAGACAGACTAGGAAGAAGGACTTGGCGGTCTACTACTGAGAAAACTGGCCCGTGAAAACTTTATGAATAGCAGTGGAACATTGTCTGATATAGCGCCGGAAGATGAGCCCCTCAGGTTGGAAAGCACAAAAAATACGACTGGGGAACAGCTGCTTCCTCAAAGTAGAGTTGATCTTAATAACATGGATGGAGTAAAGCTTTCAGGACCTTCTTTTACTGATGTGGCACGACTGAAAATGAGAAAAAACAGCTGTAAATATCCATTAATAACCAGAACACGGACTGTATGAAGTATGAATCTAGGAAAATTGGAAGTCGTCAAAAATGAAATGGAACTCACAGACATTGACATACTAGGCATTTCAAGATCTATCCTGAAGTACAACACTGTCAGTGATAGAATAATATCCATACACAGGAAGACCAGTTAATACAATTAGTATTCAAATTTATGCACCAACCACTGATGCCAAAGATGAGGAAATTGAAAAATCTTACCAACTTCTGCAGTAAAATTGATCAAACATGCACTCAAGACACATTGACAATTACTGGTGATTGGAATGTGAAAGTTGGAAACAAACAAGAAAGATCTGTAGCTGAAAAAGTATGGCCTTGGTGGTAGAAACGACTCCAGAGATCTCATGATAGAATTTTGCAAGACCAGCGACTTCTTCATTGCACATACCCTTTCTCTACAACATAAATGACAGCTATACATGTGGACCTCACTGGATGGAAAACACAGGAATCAAGTTGACTACATCTGTGGAAAGAAACGATGGAAAAGCTTAATATCATCAGTCAGAACAAGGCCAGAGGCCGACTGTGGAACAGGCCATCAATTGCTTGTATGGAAGTTCAAGTTGAAGCTGAAGAAAATTAGAAGAAGTCCACGAGAGCCAAAATACAACCTTGAGTATACCTCACCTGAATTTGGAGACAATCTCAAGAATAGATTCGATGCACTGAACACTAATGACAGAAGACCAGACAAGTTGTGGGAGGGCATCATACATGAAGAAAGCAAAAGTTCATTAAAAAGACAAGAAAGAAAAGAACAAAACGGGTATCAGAAGAGAATCTGAAACTTGCTCTTGAATGTAGAGTAGCTAAAGCAAATAGAAGAAATGATGAAGTAAAGGAGCTGAACAGAAGATTTCAAAGGGTGGCTCAAGAAGCAAAGTAAAATATTACAATGACATGTTCAAAGACCTGGAGTTAGAAAACCAAAAGAGAACACTCTCGATATTTCTCAAGTTAAAAGAGCGGAAGAAAAAATTCAAGCCTCAAGTTGCAATTTTGAAGGATTCTATGGGCAAAATATTGAACAACACAGTAAGCATCAAATGAAGATGGAAGGAATACGCAGAGTCATTGTACCAAAAAGAATTTCAAGATCTACCCTGAAGTACAAAACCAACAGTGATAAGATAATACCCATTAGCCTACAAGGAAGACCAGCTAATACGACTGTTATTCAAATACCAGAAAGAATTGGTGGATGTTCAACCATTTCAGGAGGTAGTGTATGATCAAGAACCAATGGTACTGAAGGAAGAAGTCCAAGCTGCACTGAAGACATCGGCAAAAAACAAGTCTCCAGGAATTGACACAATACCAATTAAAATGTTTCAACAAACGGATGCAGCGTTGGAGATGCTCACTCGTCTATGCCAAAAAATTTGGAAGACAGCTACCTGGCCAACTGACTGGAAGAGATCCATATTTGTGCCCTTTCCAAAGAAAGGTGATCCAACAGAATGCAGAAATTATTGAACAGTATCATTAATATCACACACAAGCACAATTTTGCTGAAGATAATTCAAAAACAGTTGCAGCAGTAAGTACATTGACAGGGAACTGCCAGAAATTTAAGCCGGATTCAGAAGAGGACGTGGAATGAGGCTTATCACTGCTGATGTCAAATGGATCATGGCTGAAAGCAGAGAATACCAGAAAGATGTTTACCTGTGTTTTATTGACTATGCAAAGGCATTTGGCTGTGTGGATCATAACAAATTATGGATAACATTTAAAGAATGGGAATTCCAGAACATTTAATTGTGTTCATGAGGAACCTGTACATGGACCAAGAGGCAGTGGTTTGAAGAGAATAAGGGAATATTGCGTGGTTTAAAATCAAGAAAGATATTCATCAGAGTTGTGTCCTTTTACCGTACTTACTCAATCTGTGGCACCGGAGACCAGCATCAAACTTTGCATTTTCCATGTTGTTCAGCTTCCATGGGAGCTGGCTTCAAGGGATGACATTTTGTTTCCAGGAGTTGAAAGACATCTGTCACCCTCAACCACAGGAAGCAAATCTGTCTCCAACATCTCAGGAGGATTCTGGTGGCCAAAGACATTTTTGAAAAGCTTCTGTATTTGCAGGGCCTGTCTGAGCAGATAAGATGACAAGCTGGACTATATGAAGAAGAATGGGAGATCAAGATTGGAGGAAGACTCATTATTAACAACCTGCGATATGCAGATGACACAACCTTGCTAGCTGAAAGTAAAGAGGACTTGAAGCACTTAACTGATGAAGATCAAAGACTACAGTCTTCAGCCTCAACATAAAGAAAACAAAAATTCTCACAACTGGACCAATAGACAACATAATGATAAACAGAGAAAATATTGAAGTTGTCAAAGATTTCATTTTACTTGGATGCACAATCAACACCCATGGAAGCAGCAGTCAAGAAATCAAACAACATATTGCACTGGGCAAATCTGCTGCAAAAGACTTCTTTAAAGTGTTAAAAAAACAAAGATGTCACCCTAAAGGCTAAGGTGTGCCTGACCCAAGCCGTGGTGTTTTCAATCACCTCATATGCATGTGAAAGCTGGTCAATGAATAAGGAAGCGCAAAGAAAAATTGATGCCTTTGAATTATGGTGTTGGCGAAGAATATTGAATATACCATGGACTGCCAGAAGAATGAACAAATCTTTCTTGGAAGAAGTACAGCGAGAATGGTCCTTAGAAGGGAGGATGGTGAGACTTTGTATCACTTACTTTGGACATGTTATCAGGAGGGATCAGTCTCTGGAGAAGGACATCATGCTTGGTAAAGTAGAGGGTCAGAGAAAAAGAAGAAGATCCTCAAGGAGATGGATTGACACAGTGGCTGCAACAATGGGCTCAAGTCTAACAGTGATTGTGAGGATGGTGCAGGAGTGGGCAGTGTTTCGTTCTGTTGTACATGGGGTTGCTATGAGTTGGAACCAACTCAATAGCACTTTAGAACAATAACATTCTGAGGGTAAGCAGGCCACTGAAGGGCTTCAAGCAGGCGGTCACTTGTTCATGCAACAAATGTTTATGGAGCATCTACTATGAACCAGGTGCGGGAGATTTAGGGGTGAGGAAGGTTGCCTGAATGAGGCTCTTATTCTAGCACCTAGAAAAATTTCTCCAGCTGCAGGATGGGGCATGGAGACCAGGGAGAAAGGTGGGAAGCTGAAGTCTCATAAAGCTCTCCAGATGTGCCCTGCAAATCCAGAAGCTTTTCAAAATGTCTTTGGCCACCAGAATCCTCCTGAGATGTTGGAGGCAGCTTTGCTTCCTGTGGTTGAGGGTGACAGATGTCCTTCAACTCCTGCAAACAAAATGTCATCCCTTGAAGCCAGCTCCCATGGAAGCTGAACAACATGGAAAATGGAAAGTTTGATGCTGGACTCCTGGGCCACAGTGAGGACAGGCCTGATTGTTTTCATGGCGGTGTGATCTAAGGTTAATATGAGGAATGGGGCAACTGTGAACAAGGGTAGCCAGGGGTGGGAGGGAGGAGCTCTAGCTTGTGTCTGGGGCAGCCAGCAAACAGGGACAGGCCCCCAGGCAAGCTCCTTCATCAGCCTAGGGTCTGTACTCCTTCTTCTGTCGATTGAGATGCTTGAGCCACTTCCCCAGTCTTGGGATCTCCAGCGTGGTGGGAGGTGGGGATGGAGGACTGGAAGTGAGCAGCAGAAGGCAAGGGCATCTGAGGAATCTTGCTTCCTCTTCCTGAGCATCACCTCCTTTGGCCATCATGGGAGACAGAAGACAGCAAGGGTTGGGGAGCTAAGTACCAGCGGAGAAATTGTAGCATTTGTTAGAAATGCAAAATCTTTGCTGACCCCAGACCTACTGAATCAGAAAACTGGAGGAAGTAGGGGTAGTGGAGCCCAGCAATTGGTTGTAACTTGCCTTTCAGGTGACTTCAACGGGCATAAAAATTTCGAGAGGGGACACTGGTGGTTCAATGGTAGAATTCTCACCTTCCGTGCAGGAGACTGGGGTTCAATTCCAGGACAGTGAATCTCATGTGCAGCCACCACCCATCTGTCAGTGGAGGCTTGCATGTTGCTACGATGCTGAACAGGTTTCAGCAGAGCTTCCAGACTAAGAAAGACTAGGAAAAAAGGCCTGGTGATCTACCTACACAAATCAGTCAGTGAAAACCCTATGGATCACAACGGTTTGATTTGCAACTCATTGTGGACATGGTGTAGGACTGGAAAATGTTTTGTTCTGTCGTACATGGAGTCGAGTCATCATGATCTTCATGACGTTTGGTAGGCTTGAGTTCATTGTTGTGGCCATTGTGTATTTTGAGTGCCTTCCAACCTAAGGGTCCATCTTACAGCACTATATCAGACAATATTCTGTTGTAGTCTATAGTGTTCATTGGCTCATTTTTGGAAGTAGACTGCCAGGCCTTTCTTCCTAGTCTGTCAGTCTGGAAGCTCCACTGAAACCTGTCCACCATGGTTGATCTTGCCGGCCTTTGAAATATTGGTGGCATAGCTTCCAGCATCATAGCAACATGCAAGCCATCATAATATGACAAACTAACATTACTTTGGTACATTTGTCACAACTAATGAACTAACATTGGTACATTACTATTAACTGAATTCCATAATAAGGTTTTGTTTTTACATCGGATAATATTTAGAAAATATGTACCAATTGTGTGCATTCCTAGCTGATTTTGTGGGGAAACTACAAGTGCAACAAAATGCGTTTAAAAGCAAATTCTGGTTGCTTTCTGTTTACTCAGCACAGAAGCAGAAAATTGGGACCTGCTAGTTTCGTCTCTTTCTATAAATGCTCTTAATTGTGCCAGGGGTCACTTGTCCAAGCCCTTTTATAATGTCTTTGGCAAATGCAGTTGATATTTGGCAGGTTTGGGTGAAGGGCCAAATAAAAACAAAAATATTATTGTTGTTGTTGGGTGCCGTTGAGTCGATTCTGATTCATAGTGACCCCATGTGACAGAGTAGAACTGCCCCATGGGTTTTTCTAGGCTGTACTCTTTACAGAAGCAGATTTCCAGGTCTTTTCTCCTGTGGAGCCGCTGGTGGGTTCGAACTGCTGACCTTTCGGTTAGCAGCCAAGTGCTTAACCAAACCGTTACTATTTATAAACTCAAATGGAGCACTCCTGTCTCGAGTCCAACTACAGTGAATTTGGAACCTGCAAGTTTGTGACAAGCTGTCAGTGTGTTTGAAAAAAGAAAACCAAATGGCTAGACAGAATAACAGCTTAGCAAACTTCTCAGCAGCTGGAGGCTTAACTCGGGGTCATAGGAGGCCCTGGCCAGTGACGGCTGCTGAGTATAGACTCTGCCATAAAATCAGCCTAAGGAAACCACGAGCTTAACTCTCATCCCACTATTCTTCCTGCTCTTATGTCTACACCCAACTGATAGGGGAAAACTGTACATCTCTTAACTAGGAAGGTCCCACAACGGCACAATTAAGTTCTAGAATTCCTATTCTTTGCAATGTTATCCATAATTTGTTATGATCCACACAGTTGAATGCCTTCATCTAGCCTATAAAAAACAAGTAAACATCTTTCTTTTGTTGCAAAAGGCCTTTCTAAACGTTAAAAAGCAAAGATGTCACCTTGAGGAGTAAGGTACGCCAGAGCAAAGCCATGGTATTTCCAAAGGCCTCATGTGCATGCAAAAGCTAAACGATAAATAAGGAAGACAACATAAGACATCTTCCTGGTATTCTCCGCCAAGATCCATATGACAAGCGCAATGACTTCCCTCATTCCTTGGCCTCTTCTGAATCCAGCTTGAACTTCTAGCAGTTTCTGTTGATGTACACCTGCAGTCGTTTTTGAATTATCTTCAACAGAATATTAATGATATTGAATATACCATGGACTGACAGAAGAACAAACAAATTGGTTTTACGAGAAATACAACCATAATGCTCCTTAGAGGCGAGGATGATGAGACTTACTTTGGACAGGTCATTAAGAAAGACCAATCACGAGAAAAGGACATCCTATTTGAAAACAAGGAAAACCCTCCATGAGATGGATTGACACAATAGTCACAACAATGGGCTCAAACACGTCAGTGATCACAAAGATGGCGCAGGGCTGGACAACGTTTCGTTCTGTTGAGCATGCGGCCGCCAGGTTTTGGAGCTGACACGACAGGAGCTAACAACAAACTGGGAAGGCAAAGTGAGGCTACAGCTTGGAGTTCTTGGGGAATGTGGTTCTGGGCAAGTCAGGGCTGTGCGACCTGGATTTGAGCTACTGTATATAATTTAGATGCATTAATTTGGAAATATCCACTAGTATTAAAGGAAGAGTTAAATTTGTTTAAGTATATATTTCTATAAAAAGCACCAAGTAGCCCCTGCAGTTTGATCCCCCTGCCACGCTGGCTGCCTGATTCTGACTAAGATGCCTGTGGTCAGTGAGGAAGCTCCTACATACATCTTTTCGTTTGTTTGTTTTTCCAGTTTTCAACAACATATGGCATTTTTTTATTGTGGTAAAAAATATATAAAATACTGTGATTGACATTTGCCATTTCAACCATTTTTATGCATATAATTCAGTGATGTTAATTACATTCACCCCGTTGTGCCGACACCACCGCTACCTGTTTGCATCACTCTCAACAGAAACTCAGCACCGCTTAAGCAGTAACTCCCCATTTCCCCCTCCCACCCACTGCTGATAACCACTAATAAACTTGGGTCTCTATGTATTTGCCTATACTAGATGTCGTCTATAAGTGGGATCACACAATATTTGTCCTCTTGTGACCGCCTTGTTTAACTGAGTATGTTTTCAAGGTTTATCCATGTTGTAGCTTACATCAGGACGTCATTTCTCTTTATGGCTGAATAAGATTCCATTGTATGGACAGACCACATTGCGTTTACCCATTCATCTGTTGATAGAACTTGGGTTGTTTCCACCTTTTGGCATTGTAACTAATGTTGCAAAGAACATTGCTGTACAAGAGTGTTTGAGTCCTTGCTTTCAAGTCTTTGGAGCATATACCTAGGAGTGGAATTGCACCTACATATATTTTGATTTAGGCGTCCCTGGGTGCTGCAAATGATTAACGTGCTTGGCTACTAACAAAAAATGTTGGCAGTTCCAGTCTACCCAGAGGCACCTCAGAAGAAAGCCCTGGTGATCCGCTTCCAAAAAATCAGCTTTGAAAGCCTTATAGAGCACAGTTGTACTCTGACACGACTCCACAGCAGCTGGCTTATGCCTTACCTTACTAATTTCCACACACAATTCAAGCTGAGTAGCAAGTATTTAATTCAGTCAAGTAGAGGAAAAAACCAAACACAGAAAATGTGGCTCTGCATGTAGATCTTGGACTCAGACCTTTCTTCACTTTCCAAAAATTGAATAACTTTTGGTTTTAAGAAACACCAAAACCACCAGAAAACTCTTTCCACCTTCAGAGTCAAGGGGAACAATTAAAGGACCCCAGTCAATGTTAATTGCCCCTTAAAATCCAAACCCATTGCCATGGAGTTGATTCCAACCCATAGGACCCTAAAGAACAGAGTAGAACTGCCCCTAAAAAAGTTTTCAAGGAGCAGTTGGTGGATTTGAACTGACGACCTTTTGGTTAACAGCCAAGCTCTTAACCATTGAGCTGCCAATTGTCCGCTAGCCTTGAACAACTGGAGCCGCTTGATGCACCGAGTGGAGTAGAAAAACCTCCTTAAAGTCACAACAAAAATTACTCTCTGTAAACCCAGAAGTGTGTTGTAGAAGCGTCATCGTTTCTGCCCGAGGGGACTTTTTTCTTGACATCACAGGTAGATAAGTAGATGATACAGATAAATAGATGCATTCTTGCCTCAGCAGCCAGGGCAGGTCGGGCCACACAGCGCCTGCGTCAGTTGCTGAGGTTTCCCCAAGCCCAAGGTGTTCACCGACTGGGAAACTAGCTATGCTCTGAGTTGCAAGTTCATGGCAGTTATGAAGTATTTATTACTGTTGTTGTTGTTAATTGCCAGGGGAATCGAGTCCGACTCATAGCGACCCCGTGTGGTCCTTCTTTGGTTGCAGGGAGGGCAAGCAGAAAAAAATACATCACAGTCAGCTGCACCTTCACCCCTTGGTTTTGTTGTGACCTGGAGATCCAGCTTCAGGCCAGGTCCAAGCAGGCAGTGCCGCCAGCGGCACACGCTGTCCATGGTCTGCGGGCGCCCAGCCCCCTGAAGTCAGAACTGCATCCCTGCCAAGGCAGCGACCTTGAGCCCTGGGAGGACAACCATCTGTCCGCCTCGCGCTCGTCTGGGCAGAGAGGGGTGGCCTCCAGGCCAGACTGAGGGGGTGTCCGTGCCCTGCGGTGGCTCAGGGACCCCGAGCAGGGCGTTGGCGGCCAGAGTGCAGGTGGAACAGCCCTGCGGAGGATGCCTGGGCTGCAGGGGTGCAGCGCAGGGTGGGGGTGCTGGCGGAACCAGGCAGCAAGCTCACCTCTCCCTGCAGCCCCCAGATGGAGCCTGACCCCCTTGCATTTGCTTAGGGTCAAGACAAGTCAGTGGGGCCAGACCAGGCAAGACATTACCAAATGCCCACCCTGCTGCCAGACTGAGTGCAGGGGGGACTAGCTTCACCCAGACCCCTACCCTAGTCTTAAACCTTGCAGACCCTCTGAGTGTGGGTGGCACACCTTCCCCAAAAAGGACCCAAGGAAGCAAACTTGTATAAATCAGAGCTGGTTCTCCCCTGGTCTTCCATCATGAGACTGGGGATGTGCTTCCCCTGGGGGCACCTGGGTTCTCACAGCTTGTGGGCCTGCCAGCATCCTGGTTCAGCTCCTAGACCTCAGCTCAGGAGGAGGCCACTCAAGGCCTTTGCAAAGTGAAGTGCTACAAAACCCATGACCACTTCTCTAAGCAGCCTCCATCTAACATCCCCCTGCCTCCACCTCGCCCATCCGCACCTGTCCCAAACAGCCTGCCTCTCCTTCCCATCCCTACCCAGGGTCTTCAATTTTCAGGGTGGGAGGGGGCTCTGGACACCTCCCAGCCTCTGCTATCTTCTAGAATGCTCTCTCTTAGGCTTAGGACAAAACCAAAACCAAACAAACAAACAAACAAAAAAAAACCCTGTTGCTTTTGAGTCAATTTCAACTCAAAGCAACCCCTTAAGACAGAGTAGAACTGCCCCACAGGGCTTTCAAGGCTGTAATCTTTATGGCAACAGCTTGCCAGGTTTTTTTCCCCACAGAGCGGCTGGTGGGTTCGAACCCTGACCTTTCGGTTAGCAGCTGAGAGCTTAACCACTGAGACACCAGGGTTCTAGGCTTAGGATGTTGTTCTTGTTGTTAGGTGTCATCAGGTTGATTTTGACTCATGTACAACAGAACGAAACTCTGCCCGGTCCTGCGCCATCCTCAGAATCGTTGCTACGCCTAAGCCCATTGTCGCGGCCACCGTGTCAATCCGTCACTTTAAGGGGCTTCCTCTTTTTTGCTGACCCTCTATGTACTTGATCAAGCATGAAGTCCTTCTCCAGGGATTGATCCCTCCTGATAACATGTCCAAAGTACGTGAGACGAAGTCTCGCCATCCTCCCTCCTAAGAAGCATTCTGGGTATATTTCTTCCCAGACAGATTTGTTTGTTCTTCTGGCAGTCCATGGTATAGTCAATATTCTTGGCCAACGCCCTAATCCAATTCTTCTTTGGTCATTCTTATTTATTGTCCAGCTTTGCATGTATATGAGGCGATTGACTCATGGCTTGGGTCAGGCGCACCTTAGTCCCCAAAGTGACATCTTTGCTTTTTAACACTTTAAAGAGGTCTTTTGCAGCAGATTTGCCCAATGCAATACGTCATTTGATTTCTTGACTGCTGCTTCCATGGGCATTGATTGTGGATCTAAGTAAAATAAAGCCCTTAACAACTTCAATATTTGCTGTTTATATGATGTTGCTTATTGGTCCAGTTGTGAGGATTTTTGTTTTCTTTATGTTGAGGTGTAATCCAGACTGAAGGCTGTAGTCTTTGATCTTCATCAGTAAGTGCTTCAAGTCCTCTTCACTTTCAGCAACCAAGGTTGTGTCAACTGCATATTGCAGGTTGTTAATAATGAGTCTTCCTCCAGTCCTGATCCCCTATTCTTCTTCATACAGTCCAGCTTCTCGGATTATTTTCTCAGTGTACAGATTGAATAAATATGGTGAAAGTAAACAACCCTGACGCACACCTTTCCGATTTTAAACCATGCAGTATTCCCTTGTTCTGTCTGAACGACTGCTTGTTGGTCTATGTACAGGTTTCTCATGAACACAAGTAAGTGGTCTAGAATTTCCATTCTTTGCAATGTTATCCATAATTTGTTGTGATCCACATAGTCCAATGCCTTTGCATAGTCAATAAAACACAGATAAACTTCCTTCTGGTATTCTCTATTTTCAGCCAAGATCCATCTGACATCAGCAATGATATCCCTGGTTCCACATCCTCTTCTGAATCTGGCTTGAATTTCTGGCAGTTCCCTGTGGATGTACTGCTGCAACCGCATTTGAATGATCTTCAGCAAAATTTTACTTGTGTGTGATATTAATGATATTATTCTATAATTCCCTCATTCTATTGGATCACTTTTCTATGGAATGGGCACAAATATTGATCTCTTAGTCGGTAGGCCAGGTAACTGTCTTCCAAATTTCTTGGCATAGATGAGTGAGTGCTTCCAGTGTTGTATTCTTTTGTTGAAACACCTCAGTTGGTATTCCATCAGTTTCTGGAGGCTTTTTTTTAGCCAATGCTTTCAGTGCAGCTTGGACTTCTTCCTTCAGTACCATTGGTTCTTGAGCATATGCTACCTCCTGAAATGGTTGAACATTGACCAATTCTTTTTGGTACAGTGACTCTGTGTATTCCTTCCATCTTTTGATGCTTCCTTCGTCATTCAATATTTTGCCCATAGAGTCCTTCAGTATTGCAACTCGAGGCTTGAATTTTTTCTTCAGTTCTTTCAATTTGAGAAATGCCGAGCACATTCTTTCCTTTTGGTTTTCTATCTCCAGATCTTTGCACATGTCATTATAATACTTTACTTTGTTTTCTCAAGCCGCCCTTTGAAATCTGTTCAGCTCTTTCACTTCATCATTTCTTCCATTTGCTTTAGTTACCTTCTAGGCTTAGGGTACTTATCATTAATTATTTGTGCAATTGTTTCTTTACTCCTGCCTCCTCCCCTTCTCCCAGCACTGTAAGCGCTGGAGGGCAGGGACTGTGGCCCCCTCCTGCCTGGAACATCAGACAAGAACCTTGTTGTACTGGAGCCAAATGACTTCGAGAATTCCCTGGAGATGGAATATGCACGGCCCCTGAATCAGCCAAGCCTTTCCACAGCGCTTCCGCTGGGCTCAAACCTCGATTCTTACTCTTCAGCTCTGCCCAGGTTGCTCCCTTCAGCTCCACAAGCAAAGCCTTCAAAAGTTGCAGCTTGAAGCACACCCGCCCTCCACCTTCAGGGACCTTAAATATGCATCTCTTCCCCACTTCTCCTCAGAGCTGAGACCTGTATCTACCTGCACGTTGCATGCGTTCATGCAACAGTTCATGAGCTTCAACTATGTGCCAGGAGTCCCTGGGTTGTGCAAATGGTTAAGCATTCAACTACTAGCTGAAAGGTTGGTGGTTCAAATCCACCCAGAGGTGCCTCAGAGGTAAGACCTGGCCATCTGCTTCCAAAAGTTCACAGCCTTGAAAACTCTATGGAGCAGTTCTACTCTGCACAGGTGAGGTTACTAGGAGTCGCAATCAACTTCACTTCAACTGTTTGGTTTGGTTAACTATGCGCTCAGGTCCCTGCTCTCGTGGAAATTCCATTCTAAAGGGTGAGGCAGTGAGCAAGTCGTCCTGCAAAACCACCACAGCCTATAAGTGAATTGTCATGAGCAGCAGGGTGTTGAGAGACAACAATGGGGGACCCCTTGGAGAAGGCCTCTCAAAGGGGTGGACTTGCAGCTGAGAGGGGCCTGCTGGCAGCACCAGGGGAGAACACTCCAGGCAGTGGGCACAGGGGTCCAGGACCCATAGATGTCTCCACCCACCTCCCGTGCAAATGCAGCGGAATGTACAAGCTGCTCTGCCGCACCTGCTCCCCTCTAGTCTCCCTAGGTCAGGAAGGGACACCCTACCCAGCCAGTCGTGATCCCAGAGGTCCACCAGACACCCCTCTCCCTCACCTTCCGTCACCCTGCCCGCTCCTGGCCAAGCTGCCGTCCCTTCTTCCGACCCACTGCTTGCTTTCTTGGCTCTTGGCTAGCTCATTAACCCTTTGCACCACCCAAGGTCTCGGTACCAATGATAAAAGCAACTGACAACAGCCTTCTAGAGGCTCAGCAGTAGGGGAATATAAGATGGTTCAGGCACATACTGGAAGGAAGTGTTTAAAAGGGATGAGAAAGCGTATTTAATCATATGGAAATGTGTTCACGATGTTGCCAGGTGAGAAAATGAAGTTACAAAATATTACATACAGTAAGATCCTATTTTCATACAAATAAATATGTACATACATAGATGGGGCAAAAAAAAGGACAAAAAGCAAACAGCCATTATTTTAGCTGTGGATTATGGGCTTTTTTTCTTCCTCTCACTTGTATTTCTAGATTTTCTACAATAAATACGTCTTCCTTTTCTAAGAAAGTCACAGAAGAAAACATTAATATAGATACCTAAGGAAAAAAATATCCTCACAAAAACAACGCAGCTGGGATAATGAGTCTCCTTCCTGGGAGAGGAGGGTCGGGCGGGACAGGGCTGGCAGTGCATGAGGGGTGGATGTGACTTGTGTTTCTGCCTTGGGTTCGTCACATCTTAACATTGGATAAGCATTTGGGGGTCTGTGCCCGCCCGCAGAGTTGTCAGAGAGATGGCATCTAAGATGTGGGTGTTAGGGATTGAATTGTGTCCCCCAAATATGTGTTGTAATTCCTAACCGCTATACCTGTGGTGGGGCCCTGGTGGTACAGTGGTTAAGAGCTATGGCTGCTAACCAAAGGGTCGCCAGTTTGAATCCACCAGCTGCTCCTTGGAAACTCTATGGGGCAGTTCTACTTTGTCCTCTAGGGCCGCTCTGAGTCAGAATCGACTTGACGGCAACAGGCTTGGTTTTTTGGTATACCTGTGGTTATAATCTCATTTGGGAAGGGGTCGTCTTTGTTATGTTAATGAGACAGTATTAGTGTAGGGTATATTTTAAGTCAGTCTCTTTTGAGATATACAAGAACAGATTAAACAATCAACCATGCAAGCAAGTACAGATGGGAAAAGATAGATGGCACAGCACATGAGATCTCCAAGGAACCAAGAAATAAGCTGAAAAGAGAAAGGACCTTCCCCCAGAGCCAGCAGAGAAAGCCTTCCTCTAGAGCTGGCACCCTGAATTCAGTCTTCTAGCTTCCTAAATTATGAGAAAATAAATTTGTCTGTTGAAGCCACCCACCGGTGGTATTTCTGTTACAGCAGCACTGGATAACAAATACAACTACGCTAGGCCTCCAGGGGCAGCATGTCAGGGATCTACGGGTGTGTTTGTGGCTCCATCTGCAGCTTGGCCCCCACCCCAGAGGGCTGGCTTCTAGGTGAGGGCGCCACGGCCCACCCTGCCTCCTGACTGCCTGGGGCTCCAGTTCAGCAGCCTGCCCCGCTGAGTGGCCATGGCTAACATTTGCTGGGAGCTTCCTCTGCTCACTGTCCTGGCCGGGTCCCATCAGCCCAGATGGCTGTCCTAATATTTGAGAGCTAAATTGAGGCCCACACACAACCCCACCTTCACCCCAACCCCACCTGATGCCAGAGCTTGTGCTTGTGCCCAGAGGAGGCTCGGTGTGCATGGCCTGTGTTTCCAGAGCCTCCCTTCTGGTGCCCACCTGCACCTGCGCAAACCTGAGTGCGCCGCCCTTGCTTGGTGCCCAGCTCACTGCCCCTAGTGCAGGTGCGAGGCCTCCTGGCTTGGGTGGGCTGGCAGGGCAGGGGTCCTACATGGGCGGTGTGGCCAGCGCTGCACCTGAGGACATCCAGTGGCTGGCAGGGTGACAGGCGGTCCCAGTGGGCTCAGGGAAGACACAGGCCCCGTCCTGGATCAGCTTGTGGGTGACCTCACCCTGCTGACGGTGAGAGTGGCTGGGTGAGGTGGACTTTTCTGAGGGGACAAGCTGAGCACGCCTGCCTGGCTGCTCAGTCTCGAGGGCCCTTCCATCCTCTGTTCAGCAAGCTCCTGTTCCTCATTTCTACCCCAGGCTGCTCAGCTCCTCCATTCACACCCTCAGCTCCTCCCAGGTAGTCACCGGCACCGGTCACCTGCCTGCCACCCCACTGTGAGGCCCGGAACACCTGAGTGCCCACCTGAGCTCTGCAGTGAACAAACACATGGATGGAGGCACTTCTCCTCTGCTGGGCTCACCTCCACCCCGCTTGGGGCCTTCTCTGGGGCCGGAGTCGCACAAGAAACAAGAACAAAGAAAAACAGACTCATGTATAGTTCAAAGGTTGCTATCTTTTTTGGTTTCCTTTTTTTGCTTTTGTAAAGAAAAATAAGGTGTGTTTTTTTGTCTGAAACAGAACATAAGTAAAACCCACTCCCTCGTCAGCCCACGTCCCCCCTGCAGGGTGTGGGGTGCAGGGATGGACATCTCAGGCAGGAGGAGCTGCTGGGTACTTCCCAGAGCCAGAGAGGAAGGTCATTGGGAACGGAGTTTGGCCTCGTTACACAAAATAAAACTTAAACACTTGACACACATGCCCACCGCACAAATGGGGGTTGACGCACCACCTCCGAGAGGAACCGTCTCCGGCAGTTGGACTCAGGCACGACGCGACCCTTCCCCACGCTCTGGGGGTGGCAAGGCAGGACAGAGCGCCCGCAGCTCTCGGGACAGGAATGGGAAAAGATGAGGGAGGGTGAAGTCCGAGCAATCTCTTTCCTCACACATTAAAAAAACAATTAAAAAAGCACCCAAAGCTTAAGAAAATGCAACCTCCCTGGCAGGGAGAACCGGGCGTCTGCTCATCAGCAGAATGCCTTTCCTGCAAAAATGTGTACAAAAATAAAATTAACCTTTATCCCTGAATGAGAGTGAAGACCCTTCCTCCTGCCCCACGACCCTCCCTCAACAAGCCCCAGGATTCACCGAGGCCGCCCAATTCCATCTGCACTGCAGACGCGTGCACTCGCACACACGCACACACTGTTCCTCCCTCCTCACGGCATCTCGAGGGTCCCAGTGCCAGACCAAGGCCCTGCCTTCCTCCTCTCTGGGGACAGCATGGGATACCATCCCCAACATGAGAGCAGAGGGGGCGGGGCGGCAACCCTGCAGTATTGGCCAGAAAGTCAATGGTGAGAGCCAAGGGGATGGGGTTGGAAAGAAAGCCAGCCCAGGTGGCCTGAGCTCCCAGTGGCTGAGAGGAGCCAGATGCACGGCGGGTCAGTCTCGAAGGGCAGGGGCCCAAGCCCTGCTGCCCAATGCAGGCTGAGGGGTCTAGCAAGGGAATAACTGGGACGGGGACCTGGGCTCCGTGCACTCGTGGCTGATGAGGCCGCTTCCTGGGAGGGTCACCAGAGGTAACAAAACAGAAGGGCAGGAGAGGGCAGGCAGGTGGTTACACTGGTCCTGAGGGCCCGGGAGGAGCTCTGAGGAGCCTCCAGCCAGGGGAGGGGCAGAGCCAGGGGGCAGGAAGGTGCAGGACGGGGAGGACAACATCCTCAAGGGGCCTGCCCAAGGGCAGGTTCATGGGGCGAGGACGTGATGACAGAAGGACCACTCCCCGCGCCCCCAGCCTTCAGCTCAGTGGGCTCTGAGGAGGCTCGGAGGCACCCTGCGGCAGCTCTGAGAGTACAGTACCAGGATGTGACCGTGGCCTTGGATGGAGGAGGGTGGCCCCTCCCGGCTCCTCTCCAGGTACAGTAGCATTGGCCTTCCTGCCAGGCTGGGCTGGATGGTGGGGGGAGGGGCCCCAGGGCTGGGTAGTCCCTTGGGGGTCCCGGGCCCAGGAATCAGAGTGTCAGCACCAAACACACCCCTGATGTCAGCCCTGGAATCAGCGGGTGAGGGGTGTGGCTCATGAATACCCACTTAAGCCTGCAGTCGGCTGGGTGAGGAGGCGGTGCCCTGGGGCAGGAGAGGGTCCCACCATGCAGGTGGCTGCAAGCCGCTCCCTTCACTCTTCTCCGTGACCACGAGGTCATGGCCTTCAAGGGGCAGGCAGAGGCAGTGATGGCTGCTCCGAGGAGGTTCTGAGGCTTGGCTGCCGATCACTCTGGCCCCAGGTGGCCAGTGGCAGTGGTGGAGGCAGCCGGGCTGTGGGTCAGCGCAGGCTCTGGTACAGGTACGCTGAGGTGAAGAGGGCGTTGGCAGCCAAGCTCACGGCCAGGAGGCCCCGGACCAGGGAGGGACCAAAACGACCTGCAAGAATAGAGAAACCCAGTCAAGGGCGCAAAGTTCAGGGGAGATGGGAGACATGTGGGTGGGGGGCTAGCTGGGTAAGTGCACATGCTTGCCTGTGGAACACAGCTCCGGGGAGCTGTGAGAGCACCCTCCCAGGTGGGTGACGCCTCGCCCATGTCCTTCCCTGGCCCAGAGGCCTCCCCACCTGGAAAGGCCGCCCCACCAGGAAAGGCCACCCAGACCTGCCCATGGTCCCTTGTTGAAGTGCCACTTCCCTGGAGACACAGCCTTTACCAACCCCACACCACTGGGTGGGCACTGGGCTGGGCTCCTTGTACTTGCACCTCAGCAATGAGGGCGGCTGCGACCCTCATGCCTGCAGATGAGGAGCCTGAGCTCAGGGGTGCGAGTGACTGTCTCGCCTCCAAGGTCACGCCCACTGACCCAGGCCAGCAGGCCCCCAACCTGTTGCCCTGATGGCCACACCCCACTCCCAGCCTCATGTGGGGCCGCCCCAGCTTCAAGGTTCAGCACAAAATGACCCTTTTCAGGAAAGCTCCCTCTGTTGCTCCGTCCACCCTCATCAACACAGGGGCTTCCCCAAAGAGGAGACTAACTGGGGGTGGTGGGCAACCCTGTCGAGTGCTCACAACGTGCTGGGTGCTTTGTCCAGAACCGCTGATCTGACCTCACCCCCCGCCCTGGTCAGCAGGGTTTGAATCCAGGCCACTAGGTGCCCAGCCGCACGCTGGCCACACTCTGCTGACTGGTGCAGTCCACGAGAACGCTCTCTGACGAAGAACGTGTTCCCTCTCTGCTGGTCCAACACAGCAGCCACCAGCCACAAGCAGCTCTTGAGCATCTGAAGCATGGCTATCGAGGCTGAGGAACTGGATTTTTCATTTTAATGGATTTACGTTTAAATGGCCACCTATGGCTAGGGGCTGCTGTAATGGACAGGCAGGTCTAGACCCTAATCCTGTCGGGGAGTGTTGTCTGCTAGGTGGTTATTTAATCCACCCTCAGTTGCTAGAGGACCTGCAGTCCCTGTGGGGTCCTGACCTGATGGCTCCTTTGGACCTGCAGCCTTCCCTGACCTCCTCGCCATGTCAAGGCACAAACCTCTCCAGGTGGCGAACTCCTCCCCACCCCTGCATGGTGCAGACCTCTCCAGGTGGCGGCCTCCTCCGAGCCGGCTCTGGTGGTGGTGTCCACCACACAGGTAGATGACTGGGACGAGTCGTCCTCCTTCTTGATGGAGAGGCTGCTGCAGGCGCGGCCTCTTTCTGGTACTGCTCCCATGTCTGTAGAGAGAACGGATGGCTTGGTGCGTGCTCACAGTTTATCCCAGGGACAGATGGGGGGCAGCTCCGCCTCTCACCCAGGACACCAGCCTTGGGAACAGTGGCCAGCGCCAGTCCCCACCCGCTCCCACAGGAGGCCAGTCCTTCCTTCAGGGCGTCCTACTTCCCTCAGTGCGGGTGCTTTGAGATCACGGTGACAAACTCAAATGCCAACAGTGGGGCTTCAGGAGGAGTCGGTCAGTGGGGCAAGGCTGGGACAGGGGAGCACAGGCCTGGCTAGAGAAGGTGCCTTGACCTGCCTGGTCAGGATTCAGGCCCAGAATGGCCAGATCTTCTGACACTGGAAGACATACACAGGATGTCCATGCATTCATGGAAAATTTATAGATTTTAAACGCTAAGGCCTGATTAAAACATTTAAAATTTCTCCAAAGAACAACACTGACGCAGCCTGGCAGTGTGTGACCTGTTTCAGATCCATCCTGAGGGGCAGAGGACCCAAAGGCCAAGCGTAAAGGAAGAAGAGACAATCAGCCAGCAGAGGGCAGTGTCCTAGGGGGTTCAAAGTCTCCAGATTGGGCTGTCTGGGGCTGGGAGAATGACCGCACAGGCGTGGACAGGAGCAGTGCTACCCGCGCTGAGCAGCGTGGGCCCAGGTTACACAGAGGTCATGTTCCACCAAAGTGAGGCCTCAGCAGGGCCCTGTCCCATACCAACCACCCACCGTCCCCACTGGCCCCTGGTCCTCAGGACCCTGTCAAGCCATACCCACAGTGTGCTTGGTGTCCCTCAGGGGTGGCCTCAGCGTGGCCTGGGGTGGCTCGATAGTGAAGAGGCTGCCGTCGTGGGGGGAGGGCTCGTCCGAGCTGCTGGGTGTGTTGGGGGCCTCTCCAGGGCGCGAAGGGAACAGCAGCAGCTTCTGGCCCTTCAGATTGAGCCGGGCAGGGCTGATGAGGGGTCTGCGATGGCGCAGGGAGCTGGAGCTGGAGGCCAAGGAGCCGGCCACAGAGGGGGCGGGGGAGGGCAGTGGGGAGGAGGGGCAGCTCCCGGACAGCAGAGAGAAGTAATCTGTGGCGGGCGGGAGACAAACCGTGATGGCAATGAGGCCCGATGTTTGCTGCTGTTGCCGTGACACTCACTGTGTGCTGTATGTTCCTGGGGCTTCTGTGTATTAACCCAGGGAAAAAGGACGGTGTAGGGCTATTGAGGGGCTGAGGGGCATCTGGGGAAACCAGGAGGAAAGGCCTGCACCCCAGCAGGGGCAGGGGATTCATGAAGCCTCAATCACGTCCCCCCTGCCCTCAGTTTCTGTCCAAGCCCCTGATCCTCCCTTGACTGAGGGCCCAAGTAGACACAGCCTCTGGAGATATAGGGTCAGCTAACCTAGGCCCCTGGAAGCAGCACCTCCACTGGGGTCCCCGATACGATGACAGCAAATACTGACTGGGTGTGCTTGATGCCCCACAGGCATCAACCATCACTCCTATTTCCCAAGGAAACTGAGACACAGAGGGCCAAGTCACTTGCCCAGGGCTGTGCAGCCAGGGGTGTCAGGCTGGGGTTTGGTCGCAGGACTGTCTGACCCCAAAGCATGTGCTAACCATCCGTCCCACTTCACTCGGAGCCCCTGGTCCTGACACATTGCTCCACCTGGGGCGCCCCCCCACCCCGCCCACTTCTAAGCTCTCAGTTCTCCTTACCTGTAACAGGAACCTCCCCGGATCGAGTCACCTGAGAGGGTGGGCGGCTCCCACTGAACAGATACCCCGAGTCTGGAGTGGGAGGAAAGTGGGACTAGTCAGCCTACACGCTAGGCGCCTCCCAACTGCTCCCAGCACCACGGCTTCCGGACCGCCCCGTCTAAATCCAACCTTTGTCACTCACGCCGTGCTTTCGTGAGAACACAGGCTCTGACTGACCCCTGAAACCACCTCTGAGCTGGGCCCAAACGATCGCTCCCATTTTGCGGATAAAGAAACCAAAACCGAGGGCAGGCCTCAGTGACAAGAGTTGCGCTTGTACTCAAGTCCTCCGATTCCACACTCTGTGCCCTTCTTTCCCCGTGAGGCCCAGCTTTCCAGCCATCTTGAGTTTCCGCTCCTCCACTAACCCCAGCCCCCATCGCTGTGTGGAGTCTCGGGAGCATGGAGCACAATGCCCTTTTTTGAAACAAGTGCACCCCAACTACAAGCACCCCATCTTGTGGGTCTCATCTTCCCCAAGTGCCAGACAAGAACTGAATGAGGGAAGAGCAGGCGGCCGTCACACGCCCTCCTCCACCGGCTAGCTCTGCAGGGCTTTTGGCCACAGCGCACGGTCGTCCCTCCCCCACCACACCATTCCACATGAAGGGCTAAGGGTGGTCACGTGACCCAAGCAGGGACAATCAGAGTCCTGTGAGAACCCTCATCCTGCTGGTTTGACCAAGATCCCACCCAGGCTGTTAGGACAGGATCCCAGCTTGCAGCCCCCCAGCATCAGGCCTGGCACCCAGGGAGCTAGCCCCGGGACACAGCGACCAGAGATGGGGGCAAACCCCGTCCACGCTAGGGGGCTTCCCAAAGGTGGCAGAGGCTGGCCACAAAACACCTGTAGGGCTCAGAGTATGTTGAAAACTTGGTCTGATTTCCAGTCAACTGCCTGGAGATCCTGTCGGGAAAGGTGAGGGGAGACAAAGGTCTTCCCGTGCAGGTGGAAACTCCTGATGGCAGGGACCAGGTCTTTGTCATCCTGGGGTCAACTGGCAGAAGTGCTCAGTATGCTGACCAGTGACTTGAACTGAGCCCGTCCTTCTGGACCTCACAGGAAGGCTCCAGCCCCCTACGCCTCACCACAGCAGTGGTAACAGTAACTAATGGTGAGACCGTCAGTGAAAGACAAACCCCAACGACCATGTATATTTACTCGGTACCTACCGCGGCCAGTGCCTTTTCAGGCCTTAAACACATCATCTCAACCCTCACAACCACCCCGAGCCACGTTCCTCTACCAGCTTCGTTTTTCTGAGGGGAAACTGAGGCTCAGAGAGCGTAAGTCGCTTGGCCAAGGCCAGCTACGGAGTGCATGCGCTGGGATCTGGCCCAGTTCTGCCTGTCTTGATGGCAGGAGCCCCACCCCCACGACCTCCCACCTCCTGCTCCCCAGAGATCCTGTGCCCAGTGTCTGTGCCTCTTACCTGCTCGGGTCAGAGAAGGCATGGTTCCCAGCGAGAGGGCCCGGTGGAGGCGGCCTGGCAGGGAGGAGGGTGAGGCCCGTCGGGGCGACCGGAACAGCTGCTGGCTGGTGAGGGGCAGGAAGCCGGGTGGGGTGGGGACGAGCAGAGCTGGCGAGGCACCTCCAACCCCCGGGTAGGGCATGGCCAGGCTGGGAATGGTGGGGAAGAGGCCAGCAGGGTCTCCTGGGAAGTACCTGCGTGAGCCCGGCGGGCCCGGGAGAAGGGAAAGCGTCAGCCCAGGCGGCCTGAGCATGGCTGGTCTGAGCCCCTCCCCACTGTGCCACGGGGGCCTGAGTCAGGGTCCCCGGAGGAGGCGTGCGTTAGTTGAAGCGGAAAAGCAGTCCCACCACATTCACGCCATTAGGAGCGGGTGGCTGGGAGGTGCCAGCATGACCTACCCCTCCCAGCATGCCCCTCCAACCCCCCTCAGGCTCACAGCAAACTAGTTTCACTACGAGTCTCGCTATTAAAGTGACACTGTCGCCCTTGCTAACCTCACGTCATCCCTTCTCCTTGAGGTGAAAACACCCAGCCCTGAGCCAGGCATTCCATCAAGGTTAATGGGCTTGGCTACTTCCTTGGCACTTCCTGTTCCGTGCCTAGAGCCTCCACTGGCCTCAGCTCCCTACAGAGCAGCTGGGCTCGGACCAGGGGGAGCAAGGCTGCAGCAGGAGTTCTTGAAGCCAGACGGCAACCTAGACATCCTCTACTCCCTAGGGCCTGACTCCTCAGAGTCCCACGGCCGCGCCGCCCGTGCAGGGCAGTCTCCAGCTCTTAGATGCTGGAAAACCAAAACCAAACCTGTTGCCGTCAAGTCGATTCTGACTGATAACCAACCAACCGTTGCCATCGAGTCAATTGCGACTCATAGCGACTGTATAGGACAGAGTAGAACTGCCTCACAGGGTTTCCAAGGAGCGGCTGGTGGATTTGAACTGCTGACCTTTGGGTCAGCAGCCAGCCTCTTAACCACTGTGCTATCAGGGCTCCTGGACGTTGGAAGTTTCCCTTTATAGCCCTGTGCGGCACAGAGGGGTGGTGGCAAGCTTTGGAACTCCCCCTGGAAAGAGGCTGTCACAGACCCGACTGCCAGGCCACAAACCAATCTCGAAGCTTAGAGGAGCCCCGTCAACTACCAGCAAATGCTGCCTGACAGACGGAAGGTGACAGTGTCTCTTTAACTCGAGAAGAGTACAAATCACACAACAGGACCTGAGGGCCCCAAGCCAGAAGATCAACCATGCTTCTGATTAAGGCAACCGATTACAGAGGGGAGAGAGAGGTGGGGCAGTTAATACATTAGTCCGCCATCTGGCGGGGAGCCCAGCCTTACCTCGGTCCCCAGGGACAAGCGAGCCCACTGACATCGGCCGCCAAGCGGGCAGGCTGGCTGGGGCCCTCCTGAAGGCTCGGGGCTGGCTAAGGCCCTTGGTGCGCGTCATGACCAACTGCTCAGGGCATTGCTAGCCAAGCTACCGTTCCAGTCCCACTGATTTCCTGAGCTATTTTCACCTCCCTGCCCTTTAAAAATTTTACAGGGAAAGTGTGGGGTCAGCTGTTGACTTGCTGGAGAATTATCTGACCTTTCTAATGCTTTCCAAAGCACCTGGACTTCAGAATCAAAAGCAAGGTCTGGTGTTTGGGGAACATGGGGAAATCAAGGCAGGACGTGCCACAGACTGGATGTGCCTAAGCTCTATCCACTGGCCCTCCTCCCAAGCTTGTCTGACCCCCACTGGACACCTAAGGATGGTTCCACCTCTAAGGAGAAAATACAATTCTGCGTCACCATTTTAGAAGTTCGATGTCATTTGGCAGGGCAGCACCATGGCGTTGGAGAGTGGCCGGGAGGAAGACACTGCCAGGCACCTGCAGGGGCTGCCAAGGTGGGCTGGAGCCTGGGGACAAGTTGCTCCGACAATACACAAGCCTTCGTAGGAGAGTGGGTGCCTCTCCTCCTGTGGAGTCTGTCACGGAGGAGCAGCGAGGACAGAGGGGCCCACATACATGTGCACATGCCCAGGCCCTCCCAGCAGATGGCAGCAGGACCCTGTGCTGGGCTTCCTGTGCCCACCCTAATAGGCAGCACACAGGCGAGGCCACTGTACCCTGCCTAAAGCAGTAACTGAGCTGTGTGGTGGCTCAGTGGGAGAAGAGGCTCTCTGAGAGAGCTGCCTGGGCCTCAGATGGGCCACCTGGGGCCCCATGAGCTGGCCCCAGGAAAAGCTGAGTCTTGCCAGCTCTTTCCCACTTTTTCCAGATCCTGCTCACACCTAGGGCTGCCCCAGTGATCAACACTCGAGTCTCTCATCCACTTGGCAAATGTGCTATCAGTCTCTGGTGTCACTGGATATGCTGGCACTGGCAGGGGAGAGAAAGCTCTTGGAGGTCTGACCCCTCTCGCTGGGATACTTAAACAGGAACATCACTCTACCAGTTGATCCTTGTAAAGTGCCAAGCATGAGCTCTCATCATGACCATATTGCTGGAGGACCCTGCTCTGGTGCAGAAGCAGCCGGGTAAGCCCAAGATAGACTCCTGAGGGTACCCACTCCAGTTCAAAGAGCCCAAGGGATGCTCCTAAGAGTTTCCAAAGGCCCTGGAGTTCCCTTTGGTGAAAGCCTCCTCGACTGCCCTGCACCCTCGAGCCAGGTCTCAGAGAGAGACAAAGAGCCCAGCACCCAAATCTTCACACACCCACCTCAGAAGACAGTGATTCTGGGGAGGGGTCAGGCACGCCCTACTCTGATCCAACACTGAGGGGAGGCAGCTGGTCTTCCCCAACCAAATAGCCCTGGTTGAGGGTGGAAGGAAGACAAGGTTTTAAGCAGCCATTGTGACCCCAGCAAGGCAGGTGAGAGAGCTGGGCCCAGAGCCGTCTGGGGCCAGGACACCAGCTCCAAACTTGACTGCCAGCCCAGACTCCTGTGGACATGCCTGCACCCCAACCCCCTACCCCCACCCCGGGCACGGAAGCACTTCTACAGGAACACGAAAGAATAAACAAAAAAGACATGGCACCTGAAGCCAAACCGGTAGAAAGCGGGCCTGGGAGGCATTTATTGAAAACACGGCATCAAAACCAGCGTCTGTGGCCAAGAGCAGTGTTTACAGTGATTAGAGGGTACTAGACAATTCTCCACAATCTACTACACACAGAGACAGTGAGACTCAGAACAGTCAGAAGAGACACGGGCTCCCCCCGGGGCGGGGTGGGGCCCCAGGGCTGGCGGGGGGCTCAAGGAGGACGAGTCCTGGAGGTCTGTTCCTGGGCCAGAATTACTGGAGAAGCCTTCTCAGGTAACTCATAGGAACGAGGGCCCACGGGCAGGGGCTGGAACAGGAGGGCGCAGACAGCCAGGTGCACCACCTGGATGATCCTACCCCTGACCTGTGATATTCTTGACAGTTGTCCCCAGCCGTTGGGGAGGGGAGGGACATCCCCAGGGGTGACACATTCCCAGTAACAAGCCACAGTCCCGGGGAAGCCAGCACTTCCTCCGCCATTGCCAATGACATCAGAAGGGGGTTGGAATACTCTCCTAGTAAGGAAACTTTAAGGGACAGATAGATAATTTAAAAAGCCACACAAAACTCTTAAAAGGCTGGGAGCCTTTCCTCTAAAGAGGTTCTTCTCCTAAGGCAGTCTGTCTTTCCATACTAGAGGGCAGCAAAGACGTCTGCCTAGCAGGGGGCTCCTGGCCAGCAAGAGAGCTTATGGTTATTATAAATAATTTAATTTAAATACACACATACACACAGATGTCCTGCCTCTACCCAATGCCAAGCAAAGCAGTAATTAGCATCTCACTATCAGTTTCCTCAAGAACAGATGCTGGGATACAGGAAAGGGGATGCAGAGCCAACAGGCCCCACTCTGATACCTGCCACCTCCTTTTCTCTCTGATGGGCCCTGGCTGGGGGCAGGGAGCGCAGGGCACAGGCAAGTGGCTCCTTCCTCCCCGGAAGATGCACCATCAGAGTCGCTTCTGGCCAATGCCCAGGATTCCAGGCTCTTCCCTGCTGAGCCGTGCCATGGGAAAACACGGCCCCCTTCGGGTCTCTCCACAGTGGTTTTCACCCCACCCTCCACATGAGGGCAGCAGAAAACAAGCTGGCCAGCAAGGCGGAGGCCTTGTCACAGGTAAGGGAGGGAGAGTCACCTAAGGTCTCCTCAAGCAGAGGGTCTTCACACATGGACAGATGCTGAGGAGGGTGTGGGCTGCTATCTGGCTGCATGGGGTGGGGCGGCCTCTCGGGTTTCCCTTGACCATAACAGACGCGGAACAGTGGGTCTTGGACGCCACGTGTGCCCCCTCTGCAGGGCTCCACGCGGGGGCGACCAGGGCACCAAGGACCCCAGCATGCTGAGTGTGAGAGTGCTCACACCAACCAGCCCCTCAGGCCAGCTGGCTGGCGGCCCTGTGGCTGAGCTTGCCCTCCCTGCGCCCTCCAGGCATGGAGGCAGACAGGCTGGCACAGCCTGCCTGGGGTTACTAGAGGGCACCACACCAGGGAGGGGACAGCCGTGGTCCACCTTCCTGTGTGGCCCTCTCGGATGCAGCCCCCGGCAGGGAACATCCTCTACATGTGGACGGGGTTCCAGTTCTCAGACAGCGCCCACATACACCAGTTCATGTGATCCTCATCAGAGCTTATGAGTAGCAGCTGGTCATGTGGTGCCAAAGTAACGAAGGAGAAACTGAACCCCAAGAGGTCACGTGCTCTAGCTGCCCAGGGCTATGCTACGGGTCTGTATGCAGTGGGCACCAGGATCTCCTAATTTTCACCCTGGGGACTGCTCCATGCCCTGACCCTGGGGACAGGGACAAGGGACAGGGGACCAAGCTGGGAAGAGTTGACACCAGCAGGGCCCAAACAAGACAGAAGCAGGGACAGCAGGGAAGGGAGGAGGGGCCAGAGATCTGCTGAGGTTGCATTCCAAGGGCCTTGGAGAGGGGTGTGCCCTTCACTTTGTAGAGGGTAAACAGGCTGGGAAGAGGAGGGGCCTAGGCAAGCCCACACAGCTGGCGAGTAGCAGGGCTGTGCCTGGAACATGGCCGAGGCCACACACTTCCCCTGGGGTGGCTGACTCTGGAAGATGGCATCCCTAGGCCTGCCCCCCGGCGACTTTGAGTTGGTCCCCGGTTCCCCTTCCCACCCACCCACCCAACTCAAGGAGGGGAGGTGGTGGGCTTGGAAGGAGCGAGGCTGACTGGGTTCTACAGCTGCCCTGCCGTGGAGATGGAGAGCAGGTGCCCACAGCACCCTTCATGACTGGCTGCCAGGGACTAGAGGGGGGTGGTGACAGCAGCAGGCCAGAGAGACGAGAGAAGGAGCCTGGTGTTATCGTGGACCGGAGTATCCCTCAGGCAGTCTGAAGTCTTACACCTTGGTTCCAAGCATCATATGGGGTGAATGGAAGAAACTGGGGACATCCCCAGTTGGGGGTGGGTGCACGGCCCAGCAGCCAGGGGCCGCCTTGAACCAGGAAGCCCTGGCTGGCCCGGTGGGAGGAGTGCAGAAGGACCAATTGGTAGGGTAGAGTCAGGGCTTCCCAAGGGCATGGCAGGGCGTGAGTGACCAGTGCTGTCTGTCTGGGCCACAGGAGAGCCAGACAACTAATTGATGAAGAAGGGAAAGACTATGAATGCTCCCCCAACCTGGGACCACTCCCAGCAGAGTGTGGCTGTAAAGAGAACACTTGCTGGTCATGAGGAGAAGTGGGACTTCCCGACGTCGGTCTGCCCTGCAGGCAGCCACACCCAGGAACTGTACTCTCGACTCCCAGGGAAGTAGGCTGAGGGCTAACACGGTCTCAGGAAGGTCTGAAGGCAGGGGGCCGGGGGCAGCTCTAGATGGACAGGACGTGCCCCTCCAGCCCCACTGGGCTCTAGCAAGGCTGGCCCAGCAACAAGCAGGACCAAGGAGATGGACCAGACAAGAGGGGGCCTCGCCCTGGTCCCTGCCAGCCTGCCTGTGCTCAGGGCTTCAGAGATGGGGTGAGATGAAAGGGAAGTCAAGACCAGGGCCGCGCCCCTTAGCCAATGGTGGCAGAAGCAGGAGGGGGCAGAGGTGAGGGTGGGGACCTGGAGCTGGCAGCAGGAAGCTGCAGGTCAGAGGCAGGCTTGTCCCCAGGGGAGGCAGCTAAAGGGTCTTTGGCCAGAGAGGTGGCAGCAGTAAGAGCAGCTAGAGGGCACCTAGGGAGTGCCTTAGGTCAGGAGTGACTTGGTGCTGCCAGGAAGGACAGCGGGCAGGCCTAGCTCACCAAGGAAGTACTGGGGCTGGGTCAGACCTGGGCTCTAAGCCAGGCGAGGTGGGAGTGAGGCAGGCAAGAAAGAAGAGAGAGAGGCCCTGGGCTCTGGGCTGAAGGGCAAAGCTCTGGGTCTGTCCGTCTGTCTGTCCTCCCCCCCGCAGTCACTGCTGCTTCTCTGACCTTCGGGGCCGGACCCTCCGTGGGCCTGTCGCCTTCCTCGTGGCCACGGCTGCCGTGAAGCCCACCAGGCAGCACAGGGATGTGGTGCTGAACTTCAGTGTGTCCAGCCAGTTGGGTGAGGCAGCCTGCAGGTACTGCTCAGCCAGGTGCAGCCCCAGCAGCAGGGCCCACAGGCAGGAGGCAAAAGCGTCGATCCTCCGGAGCCTGCGGGGAACAGCGCGGTAGAGTCTGAGTGCCCATTGAGCAGACCAGGCCCTCCCCAGCCAGCCCTTTCTGCCCCCTTCATCCACAGCCCCATACGCCTGGCCCTGCTCAGAGCCAAGAGAGAACATGGGCTTTGGAATCCTGCCTCTGGGCAGGCCACAGTGTTTCTCCTCAGCCTCAGAGTTGTATCCTGTGAGATGTGGCTAAAGAAACCTCCTCAAGTCACCTTGAGGAGGGGGATCATGTGGAAGCAGCCCTTGGTTCCGGGCCTGCTGCTGCTCAGGCAAGGGCAGCAAGCGACCAAAACATCCCACTGAACGCCCCGAGGTAGGTGGTTATCATCACCCCAGTTTCACAGATAAGGTGCTTTTGGCCCCAACACACAGTGGGTGAGTGGGGGCTGTCTCTGAGGGGCGCTGCCTTGCCCGTCTCGACCACCAGCCCCTCAGCCTCTGGAGAACAGTAACTGTGTCTTGTTCCAGCTACACCTGAATCCTGCCCAGGGCCGATGCACTGACTCAGCCAGCATACCTGGGCTCTCAGCTCCACCCTGAGCACCCTCCTTTCCTAAGCACTGTCATGAGACAGTTGTCTAGAGGGCAGACCCCCACCCTCTGGCCCTGTGTGGCCCACCAGCCCCAAACTCACCTGAGGCGCCCGGCCAGCAGCATGGCCAGCAGGCAAGTGAGCAGGCCGAGCATGACGACGCCTGTCTGGTGGCTCTGCCCGAAGGCCCAGGCCTCCCGCAGCTTCTCCACCGCAGGTTCCGGCAGCAGGCCCAGCAGCTGCCGCCAGCCCTCGCCCCCCAGAGCAGTGCCGTTGTCAGGTGCAGCTGAGCCATTACCGCCAGGTGGCAGGGCAGGGGGCAGGGCAGCTCCTGGTGCAAAGCGGGTGCCTGTGTTGTAGAGTGCGGTGGTCAGCAGGAAGGCGCAGGCTAGGAAGGCGAGAGCACGGAGCACGATGACCTGCACTGGGGCCTTCACAGCCGTGGAGCAGAAGCTCTGGAAGGTGGGAGGAAGGGAGACCGGTCAGCAGCAGTGGCCACACGCACCCACCCCCGACCCGCCCGCCGCCCTCTCTGGGCGCGGGTTCAGGATGTGGTGTGGAGCCTGGCGAAGGCTGTACCATTCGCTGAGAGAGCCACCCGGTTCCTTGCGATCAGAGATTACCAGGCCCCAAACTCTCGTATGTTCTTGGCTTAGATTCTACACTTCACCTCCCGTTCCATGGACCTGCCCCGTTTCTGGGCCTCCAAGCCCCCATGAAAGCTACAGCGTGGGAGGGCACCGCCCTACAACCTCCCCTAGAGAAATCTTCGAAATCACAGTAATGTTGTTCTCCCAAAGAAATTATCAGGTATTGTGTCACAAAAAACTCCTACTGTGATGTTAACTGGAATTGCAAAAAATATACAGATAACACTGATAAAAATTAAATTTACAAAAAAAGGCATTAAGTAGCCAAGATAAGGAAGTCTTATAAGTCAGAGAACCAAAAAAGCCCAGAAGATGGATTCTGCCTTCTTTTCTGCTGTGCAAACGCATTAGTGCTGTGGTGGCAGAGATGCAGCCATGTGGTCAGAAACCACAGACCAACTGGTCACAGGGCACAGCTGGGGCCGCAAGAGGGGTGGGGCCTGCAGTTTCTTTGCAGTGAGATGGTTTTCACTTCTAACTCTACTTGCTACTATATCTGACTTTTTAAAACAACCAGAATATTCTACGGTTAAGAACTTGGGTACTAACCAAAAAGTCAGCAGTTTGAATCCACCAGCCACTCCCTGGAAACGCTATGGGGCAGTTCTACTTTGTCCTATAGGGTCGCTACGATCGACTCGATGGCAATGGATTTTTATAATAATAAAAAAAAAAGGTAATAGTAGGTTTTAGCCAGACAATCCCGCTGCATGCTAGGGGAGTGGTCCTAGGCACATTTACTCAGCCTCCCGGAGCTGGGTTTCGGCAGCTGTAAATGGAAGTCACAGGCCTAAGAGTGCAGAGTAGGGGCACTTGAGGAATGAATGCAGCAGTACAGGGAAGTGCTCAGACACAGCAGGCAACATGAAATATGCAAACCACGAATGCATCGCTGTGGCCACTCTCCTGGGGACACCCAAGTGGGCTGATGATACAAAGGGGCTGGGGGGGCGGGACAGGAACGAGCCGCCCCCCCTCCCCCCCAAGAAGGTTGCTTCCCCAAGGAAAAGGGTCTCAACTCTAAAGAGTGGGCCTACGGTCTGAGGGTCTGGCCTTCTGTGAAGGGGTTTTCTGCACCAACCCAAGGACTGTGACACCTCTGTGTACCCCCATGACACCCCTGTAACTGACCTGCACACAGGACTGGTCAGCCTCCCGGCGTCTGAACTGGTGGCTGAGCAGCAGGGCGCGTAGCTGGCGGTTCTGGTGCTTGATGTAGTACTCGACGGCTGCCTGGCAGGGCCGGCACAGCTTGTACATCTGCTCCAGGTGGTGTCGGTACACCTCGATCTCCTCGTCGTACCTGCTCTGCAGGGGGAGGGGCAGAGGCTCAGGGTTTGTGGGGGGTGGAGGGGCTGAGAGAGACTAGGCCGACCGTCTAACTTCCACGGCGGGCCCTCACAAGTGGGGTGGCCAGGGGCAAGTCTCCCTATTCTGGACCTGCTTACTCCTTGGCCTAGTGAGCAGGGAGGAAGGGCCAGCATGAAGCCCAGGACAGTAGGGGCACAGCAGGGGACGGAAGCCGCTCTGAAGAGGTTCTGTCACCAGAGGCAGCAGCTGGAGGTCAGGAGATGGGGACACATGGTTACTGCTTCAGGCTCCCCTGGACTTGAGAGCTCTAGGAAAGTGGGTGACAGAGGGGAGCAGGGCTGCCCCTCTCCTGATGCCCAAACCTGGAAAGCCCTAGCAAGCCTCTGGTGGCTCTGGGCTGAAGGGGTCTGCGAGCTTCAGGAACAGCCCAGAAGACGCAAGTCCCAGCCTGCCCTCCCCAGTGCACCCCTCTCGTTTCCATGGGAACCCCAAAACTTCTGTTAGCAGCGGCCACCCTGGTTGCCAAGCTTCAAGTTCCGTCCTTCTTCCCGCAGACCTACCTTTCCCTGCCCCAGCTCTAGCTCACGGGGGCCCCTGGGCCTCAGCTGGGATCTGGCCTCTCAGGCCATGAGGCCCCGGGGACCGGGTGAGTCTGGGCAGGCGGGATGAGCCACATACAAGTTCCTGGACACCACTGTGGGCTCAGGGGAGGCGAAGCCCCCAGCTTAGGCAAACTCCTAATGTCAAACCTCCCAGCAACTTCTAACTTCCTTTCTCTCTGAGGAGCCAGGAGCATCCTCCTCCCTGCAACTCCCAGACTGACTGCCCGGCCAGCTGAGGGACAAGGATGACTCAGAAGGAGGAGGACAGGACAGGTCCAACGGGGTCTCAATTGGGGAGCGGGGGCATTCCTCACTCTCTCTGGAGGCACCTGCCAGGAGCCCAGGGACCCTGTCTCCCTCCACCAGGGACAAAACCTGGACTGGCAGAAGTTGTGGTTTCCATGGTATTCCCAGGCTTGGAACTCAGACAGAAGTGACCACAAGATACAGGGAGATGGAGAAGAAACAGAATGTGGGACCAGCACAGGGTCAGGGTGAGGGCACCTCCCCCCGCCTGGTACACAGGACAGAGGAGCGACTGTCTGGAAGAGCAGAGGCAGTAGGCGCGCAGATGGCACCAGGCCAGCGCCCTGCCCATGTCCCCCAGCCTGGCATCCCCACACCGGCCCGGCACCCTCACCTCCTCACGCGGGGCGAAGGCGGCCAGCTGCTTGATCTTGGTGGTCTGGTGGTGACTGCACCGCTTGCACAGCAGGACCTGGCTGCTAACCCACTGCTGGGGCTGTGTGAGGTCGCGGGGGCTGGGCGTGCTGCTCACCACATGGTTCAGGTGCTCCAGGTACTGGGCGGGGATTGGTTTATTGTAGTCGCCGTTCTGGGGGGACAAGACCCAAGTCAGTCAGGGGACCCCAGAGCAGAGGACCTGTGTGGGGAGGCCCTGGGGTAGTGGTGGTGGCTCTCAAACATTTCCAGTCTTCTCTTCCTTCTACGCAACAGCAAAAGCTATCCTTCTAAAGTAATTTCACATGGAACCCCCACAGGCAAAACGCTGAGAAAAGCCCTCTAGCCTGGAGCACAGGTGAGGCCTGGACTCGTCCACCTGGCCTGGTTCTCAGATGCTTACAGCTCTGCGGAGCTTAGTCTGCAATCTGCTGTCTAACACATGGGCTGGCAACCTACAGCCTGCTGGCTGGCCACCTTTCTTTAAAAATAAAGCTTTATTGGCACACAGCCTCGCTCACTTGCTTTTTTGTATTGTCTATGTTGTAACCAGACAGAGACCGTACAGCACTTGAAGCTTAAGATATTTACTATCTGGTCCTTTACAGAAAATGTTTGCTGACCCCTGGTCTAGTGCAGAGCAAAGAGAATGGGCCTAAGAGCCAGAGAGACCTGGCTTCGAAACCCGAGTCCACCACTTTCTAGTAGTGTTACTTTGGACAAGCCACCTCAGTTCCCTGAACCTGTTCCTCATGCTCAGATAAGGGAGGAGCACAGGGGCAGGCCCCAGGAGCCGGCACAGAGCCGTGCAGTCTCAAGGTCCCATCCCTGCCCTGCGCAAAGCACCGCACCTCCTGGAAGCCGTTGTACTGCTCGCAATGAGGGCAGTCCCAGCAGTTGCGGTTCCCATAGGGCACCACCGTGTCCTGGTTGCAGAACCAGCAGTTGACAATGGTGTGGGTTGGCTTCCTGTGGACAAAGGGAAAAGTGGGGTCAGCCACATCCCCCATCAGGCCTTGCCCTTACACCTGCAGAATGGCCAACCTGAGCCCCGTCCCGCCCCAGGCCACCAGGGGGACAGAAGCAGGGTCTGGGGGGCCCCAACCAGGACCCGCACTTGGACCGGATAATGCTGTGTCTGCGCAGGACGGAACAAGGACACGCACGACTTGGACTTCTCTTTATCCCCTGCAGCAAAGCACCACCCCCCGGCAGGCAGCCGCCGACTCACCAGCTCCCTGGGCTCCAGCGTGTCCACGCGTGGACCCACAGCCACCAGCCCCCGCAGTCCTGGAGCTCAGACATAGGGGGCAACAGGGCCAGGGCTGGCCAGGTCACAGGGCTGACTCAACAGGCTTCAGGAATGCCCTCCCCCCAGGTTCCCAGGCTGCAGAAACGGTGCTGCTGGGAGCTTCCCAGACTGAAGAAGGCCTGCTGTGCTCACAGAAAGACAGTCCCCTGGAGGCCCAGGGGTGGGGTCAGGGCCAGCTGCTCAGCCTGGGGCCAGCCCTCAGCCCTCCTTGGTGACGGGACGCGGGCCTCACTGGCCACAAGTGTGGTGACAGGTGGAGCCTGTGGGATAATCCCAGCCCAGACACTGGGGGATCTGTCTGCCGCAGGACATGGTGAGGGGGTGCAGCAACTACCCAGCAAACAGCTCCGCCCCAGGAATCTAGAAACAATGTGGGCAACGGCAGCAGCTGCTTGAACCGCAGCGTCTGGGCTGCACACTTCTGCCCCACTGGCCACCTGAGCTCTGGGGGAACTGCCTTGTCTGGGTCCTGCTGGCGGGGGAGCCACACCGGATGGCCCTGCTGCCCACGGGGCCCGACGGCACGGCTGTCAGAATCCCCGTCCTGCCCCCACCTTCCCTGCTTCTAGAAGTGGACACAGGAAGTCCCTCACCCTCCCCAGGCCTTGGTGCCGTGTCAGTGAAGTGGGAGCGATCACAGCACCCTCGATTAGAGTGTTACAAGGACCCAGTGACACAGGCACAGGCAGGTGCTCCAAAGACAGAGGACCAGTGCTGTCACGACCCTGTCCCCATCCTGGCCTGGGAGGAAGGCTGGTTCCTGATACCAGCAGCCACTGCCTAGCCTTGTCCCTCCACTCCTGCCTGCCAATTATGGAGGATTCCTCAAGTTCTTGGGCCTCAGTCTTATCACCTGTCAAGTGGGGTTGTGTGACAGGCTGTGACAGGGCATGGCCTACAACATTGCTGCTGTTAGTTGCCATCGAGTCGATTTCGACTTACGGTGACTGCATGCGTACAGAGTAGAACTGCTCCATAGGGCTTTCAAGGCTGTGACCTTTCAGAAGCAGATCACCAGGCGTGTCTTCCAAGGCACCTCTGGGAGGGTTCGAACTGCCAACCTTTGGTTAGTAGTTGAGCCGCTTAACCATTTGTGCCACCCTACAGTGAGTGCCCAATAAACAGGAGTTACTGGGGGGGGAAAGAGGAGATGAAACCAGGTCCTCAGAGGGGACTTGGACACCCCTCGCAGCCCCAGCCCATACTCCCCTCTCACCCCCCTACTCCAGCACCAACTGCTCTAGCAGAGGCCAAAGCCCTCAGAAAGAAGAGCAAGGGGCAGCCATGTCTGGTCAGCAGCAGGAAGCCACGCAGCACAGGGCTCACGAGAGAATTCAGGACAATGCTTAGCCTGGTGGCAGCCTCCACCACATGGGCAGTAACGGGAGGAGGTGCCAGCCACGGCTGAGGGGTAGACACCTGCCCTGCCAGGACACTGGCCTCAACAGGATTTGGCTTTTGGTGTCCAGGGCAATGAGGCTCCCAGCACACATTCTGTTAATCTGTACCTCCTTTATAGGCTTCTTTGTGACTGTGGCAGCATGTCCTGCAGTAGTGACACAGGCCTTGGAGCCACTCGTTCCCCCTGTGTTCCCTCAACCTTGCAGCCCCATGCCTGGGGCAGCGTGATGAGCCCCTCCATCCTCACCAAGGGCCCCAAGCCCTTTTAACCCCATCTGCAGCTGCCCCAGACCCTACTGCACCCCACCTGCCTGAGAAACCAAGCAGAAGAGTGTAGCACTGGTGGCCGACAGATAGAGACACAGGGAGGGGAGAGACGCTGGCCTGGGACCAATGACGCGTGCACAGGGCTGCAGCTTTGGCTCAGGGAGCCTGCCCCAAGCCTTCCTCGGGAGCCATCGTCCCTTCTCTGAATCTCCAGCTCCGTTGCCAGGGAAATGGTTCCAGTCTCAGACTGAGCCTGGGCAGGAAGCTGGTGATGAAAGGGAAGGGGGGGGTGGTGATCAGCCCATGGTAATCCCTGCCAGGGCTAGGGGCCTCTCTCCTGGTCACCCACCCCACCTGCCCAGTGCCAGGTGGGGTCTGAATGCCAGGAATCATCGTTTGTGGTCCCTGGGGTGAGCAGGGGATGGGGAGTTGGCCTGCCAGGCCAGTCTTGGCTCTCCCACGCACCAGTCTCCCATCCATCCTAGCGCCAGGCTTAGCACAGTACTGGTTTTGCTCAAGGAATTGCTCCCCCCAGGAACCCTTTAACCCACATCTCTCCCCCAAGTCACAACCTCAGCCCCAACCTGGCTCTGGGACAAACCTCTCTCAGTGTGGCCAGGTTTGAGGTGACAAGACAGAATGTCCTTGCCACACAGGTAAGAAAGCCTGAAACATAGAAAGAGGCCTTTCTCCCTCCTACTGGGCACCCAGTCTGAGCTCTGGGCAGCTCAGAGCCCAGTCGCAGGGCTCCAAGGCCCCTAAGTCCCATCCCTGTCTAGCCACCTCAGAAGACAGGGTGGGGCCCTAGTGGGTGGCAGGCCTAAGGCCACTCACATGGGCTGCTACCACCTGGACGCAGAGGCTCTTGGGCTCTACTGGGTCCTGGGCACCAGAGGGAGCTGCATGCTCTGGGCCGCCTCTCCACCAGCCCAAAAACACACTGCAAAAAAGCGTGAACGTGAGAAGAACGTACGCCCTTAACAATGATGTCGTCATCAACACTTGCGGGTGGGGAGTCTGTTCTAGGAGTGAGCCCACCACTCCTGAGGCCTGCGGCTGCAGGTCCTGTGTCTAAGAACCTGCCAGGGTCATACACCTGCTGTGAGGAGACCTGGGACAGGGCAGTCTCGACCGTGGAGTGCAGAACTGCCCAGGCGTGGCCTATGTGAACCAGTCTCCAGGCCTTGAGAAGGGCAGGCCCCCTCCAGGGAGGCCCAGCCCCCCTCCCCACCACAAGGGCCCTGGCCACTGTGTGCTGGCCCCAGTGGGCATCTCTCTGAGCCAGGCCTTGCTCCCCCAGCAGCCCAGGGTATCAGCAGTCAGCCCCAAGAGGACATCCTGCGACAGCCTCACAAGGACTGGGTCTGCACCTGCTCCTCTGGGCCTTGGGTGGGATTCTGAGGAGGCCATTCTCCTGCTGTGCCCACACCTGCCACACTGACCTCCCTGCAGCATCACAAGCATGTTGTCCCGTCCAGCCTGGGCTGCAGCGACTGGCCATCAAAACACAGCTGGGCACACAAGACGTAACGGGCCTCCTCCTGCCGCAGCTGACCCCCTCAGAGCAAAACACACGAGTCCACAGCAGACCTTCTGACACCAGGACAGAAGCCCCAAACCCACCTCTCTGGGGGCAGACCCTGGCCTGGGGCAGGGGGCACACCCCCAGTCACCCCAGTCCAACTGCTAGGCTGCAGAGATGCAAAGATGAGCAAGGCCCTGTCCACTTCTGAACGTGACACAGGGACAAGGATGTCAACCTCACAGGACAGACGGTGGCAAATGCCACTGGAGAGGGGCCAACAGACGGCACATTTGCTGTGGCCCTAGAGAGTGGTGAGCTTGCCAATGGGGTGAAACCAGGAGACAGCCCTCAGGCAGACGGGGCTGTGGGTGAAGGCTCAGGGAGGGACCACACAGCATGCATCCAGGGAGCGGTGCTGCTTAGCTGGGGCGTGGTGCACAGGGGCACTGAGCCTGGGCACAGCGGGGCGTCAGTGGACTCTGAAAGCCAGACGGAGCTCAGGCACTTAGGCTGGGACACTGGAAAGTGGACAATCCCAGCAAACACAGCAGCCCCTGCAGCTCTCACAAGATAGGTACAAGGTCACACTTGATCGGGAGAGTGGAGTTGGGGAGTTTGGGGTAGGATGGGCATAAGAAGCTAAGGGCCGCCATGACCACGTGGACACAGGGTGAGCAAGCCTGGTTGGGTGGGGAGTGTAAAAAGAGGACTTCGCTTCCAGTCCTGAGACTGTGCTGCCAGGGGTGGCCACCTGTGTGGCCGACAAGAGGCCTAAGTTCTCAGTGAGGACCCAGACGTGGCACCTAGTTCAGAGCTGGAGTCGGGGAGAGCTGGTGGTAACCGGCAAGTGGCTTGACCTCTCTACTCTGTCAAGCAGGGAGAGCAGCAGCCCTTGCCCCTGTGGGGTTGCTGCCAGGGTTCTCGAGGGGGCTGTGTACAGGGTTTCGCAGTGTCTGGTATGTCACCAGCATGGAAACACTGGCTGCTACCACATTAACAGCAGTGCAGATGAGGGCTCCACGGGCAGGAAGCTGGGGTCTGCCCTGATGGAGGATCTGGGAGGGTGGATGCCCTTCTAAAAAGTGACCTCTCATGTCCACCCTTCGTCATCTGAGCAGAGGGCAGTGGGACGGACCCATGGTGCACCAGGCAGCCTCTCCTTCCATGTCCAGCCACAGGGCCATGCCCCATGTCCACCACGATCCCTGTGCTGAGTCTGCAAACTCCCACCTGCCAAGCTGCCTTCCCAAAACAACTCTCCTATGTACCCTCCCAAGGGCCACTCAAAATATGAGCTGTCGCCAAAGCCAGCTTCACCACCGTCCTGGCATCCCCCTGGCCTGCTGCCTTCCTGGAGGGAGGAGGCGCAGGCTGCAGGGCTGGTCTTGTTTCTGAATCTATGACCTCTGGACAAACCCAGTGCTCTGTGCAGACATCCCTGGGCATCCTGGGAAGACTGGTCCTTCCAAACCACAACCAACAGCACCAGTGCAACGCCACACCATGGCTCTGACACATCCAACCATGTCCCCTGTACACAGCTCCCCAACACTTCACCGAGGCACCAGATTCCTGACTCCAAAAGGGAAAGCTAGCCAGAGGGTCTGGGAAGGGGAAACAGGACCTGAGACCAGCCACTGCAGAAGGCACCAAAGTGCAAGGTGCAGTGAGCGAACCCAGTCCAAACCTAGCCACGCGGCAACACATGAGATGTTGGGAAGTTTGGGGATGATGCAGAGCCATGCCTGCTCCCTGCCTTGTCCAGGCTCTGACCCTTGGGACCACTTCCCCAGCCTGGGCGAACTGAGGCAGCATTTTCCAGGAGAAACACTCTGGATCTGAGCACCCTGTGCTTCGGACCTTAGTGTACTCATGGATGAAGCGTCCAGCATGGACCACTCAACTTCTAGAAACTGAGCAGGAACTGGTACATGTAGAGACTTGGTTCTCAGAGGTCCTTGAGGGGTTGGGGAGAGCTCCCTCAATCCCTAGCTGCCCGTGGTCTATCCACGAAATCCCCAGCCATCCCACCTCTCCCCTTAGCCTGCAAGTCTGGCTCATCCTCCAGGGCCAGCTCAAGTCCCTCCTACCCCTTCCTCCTCCAAGAAGCCTGTGACTCAACAACTCTCACTTGTTTCCCCTTTCTGACGCGAGAAGCACTACATGGCAGTGGTTATGAAGAACACACTAACCAGCCAGACAGCCTGGGTTCAAATCCCAGCTCCACCACTTGCTGCTGAGTGACCCTGGGCAAGTCCTTTCAATTTCACCAAAGATCTGAGCACCCCTTTGGCGTCCCTTGATGAAGCTGCAAACCCACCCATTCTGCCCCTAGAATGTTCTCAAGGCCCTGCCTTTTCTCCCCGCTCCCTGGGAAGCTGGGCAAACAGTCCCCTCTTCCTGAGGCCCTACTGAAGCAGGAGGGTCAGCATGATCCCTGGGTGCCATCCAGCCAGGGCTGGGGGCTGCCATTGAACTAGCCCAGTCCCCTTTTAAAGACCCCTTAAGTATCTGAGGCAGGATCTTGGGGGCAGTGTAGCCCAGCGTTAGGGATGCAGGCTCCAGAGCCAGATTGTTCAGTCCAAATCGTGGCTTTTCTGCTTAACCATTTATTTAACCCCTCCCTCCCTCAGTGTCTCTCTGGGGAGGAGGGGCTGGGGCTCTGAAATGGGCTAACAGGAGGACTTTAGAACAATGCCCGGGAATTTGTATGCAGATAGATAGGAGACGCAGTTCTCAACACCATCCCAGCGTGCTGCCCCGGGGACCAGGGCCACAGACAGGGAACAGAGGCGCGCATCTGCCTTCTATCAACCGCTTGATTATTCTGCAGTCTGGGTGGCCTGGGTGTGTGTGGGAGGGGCTGAGGACCCTGCATGGGAGCTCCGTGAGTGCTCTTGCCTGCACCCCACATTCCTGGAGTCCCCGTGCCCACTGAGATCCCCCTGACCCCAAACCACACTCCTCAGCCGCTTCCCGAACAAAGAACCCGAACTCGGACTTTTTTTGAAGAGGTGGGCGTGCAGACTGCGTCTCCGCTTGTCAGCCAACAGGCCGGCTCCCCATCGCGACCCGCGGCCTTCGCGGGACCCCGGGGAAGGAGGCATCTCTGCGGCCCTAGTCGGTGGGCGGCGCGCAGAGGCCGCCGGCAGGGCACCCACCACGCGTGGGGCCGCAGGGCCGAGGCAGAGCGCGGCCAGCGGACTACCGGCGACAGGCCCAGGAGAGCGGGTGGGGCGGCCGCGTGGGCCTCCGGACGTCGGCGGCGCGGGCCCGCACTCACCTCCGCGCGATCCGGTAGAGCAGCACGCCGGCTGCGGCGCACGCCGTGACCCCTAGACCGCCGGCCAGGCCGGCAGTAGGGCAGCCGGCCAGCAGCGCGCTCACTCCCTCCATGGCTCCCACGCGGGATGGCGGCCGGGTGAGGCGGCCCCGGCGACGGGCGGACCTCCTGCGCCGTGACCTTCGCCGCGCTTTGTAGCAGGCGCGGGCCCGCCCCCTGACT
>NW_004444069.1:5860143-5879988 GCF_000243295.1 Trichechus manatus latirostris | reverse complement strand
CCGGGCGGGCGGGGCGCCGGCGGAAGCCGCGGTGTCTGCTCCGAAGCGCCCCCGTGCGGCCGGAGGTGGGAGGCCGCCTTGGCGCGACCTCTCCGCCCGCGGTCGGAGCTCTGACTGCGGCAGTGTTCGTTCTCACGGCCCCTCGGCACAAAGTGCGCCCACCTTCTGCAATTAGGAGGGGAGCAAGTCGGGCATATTCGAATGCGTTGTCATCAGTCTTTTTCTCCTGCTATTTGTCTTCCCAAAGCCTAGCCAAACGCGGCCTATGCGCTCAGTGCTGAGTTTTGTTGATCCTTGAAGCTCCTTAAGGAACTTCCACTGAAGCCACCACCCCAGGGGTTAAAAAATTAGTTTATTGAAATATTAATGTACATCGATAGGGGCGAAGTTCAACGAATTGTAATGCAGTATTAGAATGTCAGAGCTATAGGTGTTGGCCTGGAGAAATGATACACTGCTTTAAAAAAGCAACATGTAGATTAATTTTTGTAATAGCCAAAGTTTGAAAAAATAACCCCTATAATACATTTATGTTTGTAGGAAGTAGAGAATGGACAATGAATAAGGAAGACCGAAGACGAATTGATGCCTCTTTGGCAAGGAATTTTAAATATATCGTGTACTGCCGCAAAAATGAACGAAATCTGTCTGGGAAGTACAGCCAGAATGCTACTTAGAAACAACGATGGCAAAACTTTGTCTCACATACTTTGGACATGTTATCAGGAGGGACCAGTCCCTGGAGAAGGACATCATGCTTGATAGAGGGTCAGCGAAAAGAGAAAGACCTCAACGAGATGCATTGACACAGTAGCTGCAACAATGGGCTCAAGCCTAAGGATTGTGAAGATGGCTCAACCAGGTAGCTTTTGTTCTGTTGTACACTGGGTCGCTATGAGTCGGAACCTACTTGAGAGCATCTAACGAGAGAATGGTTAACATCTAACTGCTAACACTGGTTACTTGGGGCAGGAGCGGGGTGGAGAGGGGGAAGATAGGAAGGGGAGATTAACTTTATGCAAGGGTGTCAGTATTGTTGATTTGAGCTAAATAGCTTTTGTAATTAAAAAAATAAAAAGCTAATGGTAGGAAATATTTGTATTTAATGACACAATACATGTTTCAATGTTCCTACAACTTTTCCAGTGTTTTGAGGTCAACATTAATGTTCATTGTGGATAGTGATGGATTTTAGATTTGGGGGCAAATGATACGTTTCCTGGTGCCCCCATTGTTCTGTCCAACACCCTAGTCACATGCATTCACTAGGCTGGGTGAAGGAGGGACCAGAGGGAGGGAGCATGAAACCTAGGGGGGGTTAGAGCCAGGGCTGGACACCCACCTTGGAAGTGGATATCAGAACAAAGGCTTTTCATCTGCCCTCCTTTCACCAGCCACCAGCACATATATGAATAAACAGTGTCACTTCCCTCAGACGTGTGGCACTGTTATCATTCTCTTTCCAAGAAAGATTCGGTGTCTGCACAATGTCCTACTCAGAGAAAGGACTGATCTCTGTGGACAAAGCACACATGCAATTGTCACATGCATTAGTTCATGCTCACCTTGATTAGGGAGTTCCAATCCTTCAGTAAAATGGCAGACCACTCCACAGGCTCAAATGCGCCTCTGCCTCTGACGAATTTTTTCCACAGGTAGCATAAGTCTCCTGTGGGCCAGCTTACCACTTATCACCTGCATGACCTCCAGCAAATCATGTAAGTCCCCCAGCCCCTAGCTTCTCTTATTTGTAAAATGTGGGTGGCAACAATACCTGCCTTACAAAGTTGTCAGAATTTAAAGGAGAAAAAATTTAAGAACTTGCAAGTGCTTGGCACACACTGGATATGCAATGAGGTTTTTTAAAGCCTTATATGACTTTAAAAATAATGAAATCCCAATGACTAAGTTTGTGGAGAAGAGAGAAACAATGGGATTTCTCCATCAACAGCTCAAACAGTATTCCCCATTTTAAAATCCAACAAGCTCCTTAATAGAGCGAGCATTACTTTCTTTCTGCTTGTTCTCTTCCCACTTTGGTGCTGAAATTTAATTTTAATGCCCTGTGCAGGAGAAGCAAGCAGAGACCTAAATTATACTAGATCAACATCAAATTGTTAATTCAAGAATGTATAAATGAAAATTATTTCTAAATAATCTTCACACCCCGTAAGTACATCAATAGTTGTTATTGTTAGTTGTGGTCGAGTGGATTCCAACTCATGGTGACCCTATGTGTGCAGAGTAGAACTACTCCATAGGGTTTTCAAGGCTATAACCTTTCGGAAGCAGATTGCCAGGTCTGTCTTCTGAGGAGCCTACGAGTGGGTTGGAACCTCCATCCTTTAGGCTAGTAGTTGAGTGCTTAACCATTTGCATCACACCTAATTTTTAACCTTCATATTAGATAAAAACTTGAGAAAAAATTCAGGTTTTAATCTGAATAATAGGAGGATGTTGCTACTTGCCACTATCAAAGAGTTAAAATCGAGCTTTTGGAATGGAAATCACTTTACTATCATGCACTTTAGAAGCACTGAAGCTTGACTAAAGCCTTCATTTTGACTTCTATATAGTTGCTGAAGCCACTTATGCTAGAAGGCTCAGAAACATCAATTAACCTCCTTTATGACTATAAAGGTGAAAAAAATTAAAACTCTAATACAATTTGAAAATATCCTCCTCTCATCCCTAATTAGAGTATCTGCAGTTGAATCTGAAACTACATCGGGTATTAGAATCAAGTATCTTCTATACGTTCAGATTGAAAAATAACCTTAATGTACACTACATTCAAATTCCAGTGAAAGAACCAATGAAAGATTACTGATTTCATCTGCCTTCTGTCTTATTATTCTTTTGTTTTCCTCATTAAATATCCATTAAAACAAAGGGATAAAATTCTGGTAATTTCTCACTTCTGGGATTTATTTTTACTTTGAATTAGGGTATTTAAACACCACCAAGCGCCTCCTGTCAGAATGAAAGTGAACTAGCAGGGGTGGGTGATCCATCCTGTGTTGAGCTCCTTTTTTCCAGTAGCAGAGATCCAAGAACAGGGGTAAAGGAAGACTTTGGATGGACTATTATAAGTCAGTCCACATTCACAGCTGACTTGGAGGCTGTGCTATAACACACTTAGAAGTTCCCAGGGCTTACCTAGGCTTAGCTTCTGGAAATATATCAGAAGCTAAGGCAATTGATAAACTATTCTTTAAAACTTCTCCTTTGGTTCAAACAGGGGATAAGAGGACAACTTCAGGAAAATGTTTAGTTTAAAATACATAGTGCCAGAGAACTGTACTTACTTGTTAATGTCAGCAGCCTGAAAGCTTAGGTTATAATGGATATGAGGAATCTGAAATGTACAAAGGAGAAAAATAGCTTGGGAGTCTGTCCTGGTCCACACAGTACCACCAAGGTGTGACACTTCTTACTTGTCCAGTGGTGAGAGGTCTTAAAGTCAGATTAGAAAACAAGTCAGACTTTAGAGTTTTTCTCTGCATCTCTACATGTCGCCTGAAATACTGAAGTCCTTAGCTATATTTTACACTACAGTGATCATAAAAGAGGACAAAAACCAAATTTATACTTAAATAGCATGATTTAATTTAGTTGCTGCTTAATCCTGAATCCTCTTAAGTTAAAAAAAAAAAGTTATAATTAACTCTTAATGAATTAGAACCTTCCAGAAAGTATGAATCCAAAAGGAATGTCCAACAGATGGTACGAGCCAGTTCTTTTATGGCCTTTCCTGTTTCAGTCTCAAACATTCTAAACATCAATGGAAAAAAAAATTCTCTAGAATTTCTCAGTTTTATTCTTCTAGAGCACAATTTTCTGGCCTGTTACTGAGCATGGTCTTCTAACAGGTACACAATTAACTCATAGGTAGACAGCACAATGGCAGTATTTGGTATCTGCCTGATGAGCTGGGCAAAGAGTCCTCTATAGAAGGCAAGGTAACCTTCTTCCCGAAATACCAGGCGTGCAGTCTGGATGAAAGACTTGTACTTGGTGCCCTCCTCACGAAGCCGTGTCCTTATGACTTCTGCAAGAGAGAAATACACTAGTTACACTACAAATAAACTTTATTTCCAGGCAACACAAGAAAAGTCAAAATCAGCTAACATATAGCCTGGTCACAAAGTCTGTCAATGCACAGCTATGTTCACTTGCCATCTCAGCTCTACTTGGACAGGACAGTCACATACACAGAGATATAATGCAAAGGTAAGTTCTTTCTGGAACATTTTCTGACTCTGGGAATCAGTCAGTTATGGACATTTACATATACATATAAGTACAAAGTAACTTTTAAGGGATTAAAAAAAGCTTAGTTTGAAGGACACTTAATTTGAGATAGTTTATCGTTTTCTACTTTCAATTAAGGAGACTTGGTAGAGCAAGGGTTAAGCTCTCGGCTGTTAATCAAAAGATCAGAGGTTCGAACCCACCCACCAGCTCCACAGGAGATAGACTTGGCAACCTGCTCCCTTAAAGATTACAGCTTAAAAAACCCTATGGGGAAGTTCATCTGTCACATGGGGTTGCTATGAGTTGAGAGTGACCTGACAGTACTTATTAACAACATTCCCAATTAAGCAAATACCATAATTTCACTGAAGGTGTAATTTGTAAGTATCTTCAATAAGACATTCTTTTCATGTATTCCCAATCTTTCTTCTACTAGAATCTGGCTCCACTCGCCCCAGCTTCAAAGCCACCTGTTTCAAAGCCTTCACAGACCTGGCTCTCCCTCATCCAGGCACCCACAGCACAGAGCTCACCACCTCCTGCGTGTTGTGCAGGCCTCAGTGGCTGCGTGCACCTGTCTCCCTGCCATAAGGAGCCTCGCCGACCTCGACTCCCTAAGCCCTGTGGGGCCCAGCTCAGTGTCAATGCACATAATGGGGATTCAATGCCTGTCAGCTAACTGACTGTACACATTTGTCATAGCCAACAGTGCATAGGCTTTTGAAAGCAAAACCCATTTTTCATGACACAATAAACTAAGCTCTATTTTTTGTTTTTTTAAGTAGGCCAACAGGACATCAGTTCTGTAACTCCTTAAAAAATAAATTTATCCAAAGTAGCCTTCCTCAGCAGCCCATTCAGAGTGGAAGCTCAGAGTTTTTTTTTTTTTTAAGTTTGGCTCCCATATCACTTAAAATCAAGGAATTTTACTGACAAAATCCAGGTTTTTGGCGTCTTTCAAAGCATCAGGAGATCAGCAACACAGGGCCCACACTCACGTGCGGCAACAGCTTTGGCCACAATCGTTGGAGCCGTGTCAAGTTCCCAGCACTCACGTTACGGATATACATGCATTTACAATGGGAACAAGTGAAACCTGTACCCACTGATCCTACCTACAGGCATCTGCATTCCAACCTGTGCCACAGAAGTTTAGAGACACCGACAACTGACACAGACCTGACAGCTGTTTGACTGCTCAGGAAGAAAAAGTGTAACGTACCGTGTGGATAAGCAATACAGGAGGCACACCCCTTAGAAATAGCAGCAGCTGCCATAAGTCCAAAAAAATTTGTGGAATTTTTCTCAGTCCCGTTTGTAGAAGAGGCTAACGGAGCTTCTTTCAGATACTTCTTTAAATTTTCATAAATAGCGAAACAGATGATAGTTTCTGAGATTCCAGCATATGAGGCCGTTAATCCTCTATAGAAACCACGAATGCCTTCTGTCTGGTAAACATAGCGAGCGCACTGCAGTGTATTCATCTGCTTGGAGCCTCTCACTCTGCACGAGAAGGTAAGTGACAGACTTGTTAGAACACGCACCAGCGAGCTGATGACTGCACCCATCACACCAGGTGACGTTTAAAAATAAAGACAAGTTCTACAGCAGGTGACCTGTGTCCTCCTGACACTGCGGTCACACTGACCCTTGGCTCACTGGGAGGCCAGGCTTCAGGGTTGAGAGGGAGGCTAGGTCCATTAGCTGGGACATCTGGCAGGCCCACAGGATGTTACATGTATCTGTACCAAGAGTCACAGAAAATGTTCGTAGACTTTGACCTAATTTTGATAACATGTTAAGCACTGTGATACACTCAAATATAATCAAAATAGTCCAAATGTCTACAAATCGGAGTAATAAGTAAACTTCTGTGCATATACTAGATTTAAATGGTTATGAAGCCAGTAAGATATAGGGAAATGCTCTAAGTGGAAAAGCAGGACAAAATTATAAGTAAAGAATAATCACAACTATGATACAAATATACTTTAGGAAAATACTGAAGGGATAGTCACCTAAACTCTGACAGAATGGTGAGTGTACTGGCACGCTTTCTAAGTTCTCTAGTATAAAACTGTATATTTTGAGATTATTTCTTAATTTTGTATAAAATTATAAATATTGAATAGATTATAAAAACTTAAAACTAGGTGTTCCTACCCAATGACTTAAAGTAGTATTTGTAACTGCCTGCTGCCAGACAGATGAGTGACTCCAGGGGACGTCATCATGTTTGCACTGGTCACATGCCAAACAATCCTCAATGAGTCTCCCTGCCTCCCTGATTGTCTCTCCAAAGGCCATTCCCCACACCTGAGCTGAAGTGACTTTTCTAACACAGATCCAACAAGACCACTCCCCTGCTTAAAATCCTCCAATGCCGTTTTTCAGCCTCGGCACTGGTGACATTTAGGGTCGGATAATTCTCTGTTGTGGGGGCTGTCCTGTGCATGCTGTCCAGCAGTATCTCTGGCCTCACTCCACTAGATGCCAGCAGCACCCCACCCAAGTTGTGATATCCAAAATTGTCTCCAGACGTTGCCAGATATTCCTTGGGTGTAAAATCACACCCCTCCAATGACAACAGCTGTTCTAACGGCTTTCCACTGCCTTCAAAATAAAGCCCAAGTCTAAACTCCAAACTGATTCCCAGGGCATTTAAGAATCTGATCCCCACTCATTTTTCCAGCCTTCTCTTTCTATAATCCCCTCCTTCTCCAGTGCAAACTCATGCACGCGGTGCACTCCAACCACACTACCCTTCTTCCAGTTCCCCAGAATTAACCATGCTATCTTGCCTTGTGATTTTCTGCATACAGTTCTCTCTGCCTGAACCACTCTTCACTGCCACCCCCAGCCCCTAGCCACCACTCTGGCTATTATTATTTTTTTAAACTTTTCCTGTTGGGCATACCTTTTATTTTAAAGTAAGTTTTTTTAATAATTTATTTTATTTTTGTTGTTGAGAATATACACAGTACACCAGTTCAACAATTTCTACATGTACAATTCAATGACATTATACATTCTTCAAGTTGTGTGACCATTCTTATCCTGCTTTTCAGAGTTGTTCCTCCCCCATTACCATAAACTCACTGCCCCCTAGGTTTCCTATCTAATCTTCTGAGTTGCTGCTGTCAATCTGATCCCATATAGATAGATCGTATCTATCTGCTCAAGGCAGACATTCTTTACTAGTTAAACTAAACTACTGTTTGATTTTAAGACTTCAGGGGATATTTTTGGTTTAAGGTTTAAAGATTATCTCAGGGCACTAGTTTCAGGGGTTCATCCCGCCTCCATGACTCCAGAAATCCAGATTCCATGAGAATTTGAAATTCTATTCTACATTTCACCCCACTTCTTTTGATCAGGATTCTTCTATAGAATCTTTGATCAAAATATTCAGTAATGGTAGCCAAGCACCATCCAGTTCTTCTGGTCTCATGGCAAAGGAAGAAGTTGTTTATGGAGGCAATTAGCTACACATTCCATTTCCTCCTCCTATTCCTGACTCTCCTTCCTCTGTTGTTCCAGGCAAATAGAGATCAATTGTTGTACTTTGGATGGCTGCCTGCAAAGCTTTTAAGACCCAAGGCACTATGCAACAAACATGTTAGTAGGCCAATTAACTGGGATGTCGCATGAAATCATGACCACCTCCGAACCAAGGAACCAAATCCCATGAGGTGTCTGGTTGTACATAAGCAGCTTCAGCAGCTTTTTGTTGTTGTTGTTGTAAATACATCACACAACTTTTGCCAATTCAACTTTTTACAGGTATACAACTCACTGACAGCACCCTGGCTATTCTTAAGATGGCAGTGTGGATGTCGTGGCCTTAGGAGGCTTCCCTAACCTCCTCCCTCTCTCCACCCTGCCTGGACTGTATTAAGTGACCCTCCATGGTCCTGTAGCACCTCAGGTCCCTTATTACACCAGGCTATAATCATTCTCTTTACTTTCTGTAGCCCCCACTGAGCTGTAGCTCCTGGAAGACAAGGGCTATGTCTTCTTTCCTGCTGTTTCCCTAGTGACTAGTACACAGGAAACATGCAACAAATATTTATTGTTGGGGGACATGCTAGCAGAGCTCACTAGAACCAAGTTCTAAAATGCCCAGAGCATGGTCATTCCTAGGCAGAATCAGCTGGCTCTTGTTTACCCACCATGGTTGGCAGCACAAATCTCAAAACAAAAGGAGTTTCTACATATGCTGATATTCAGAAAAAACAAAGACAGGAATGGCTGAGGACTGTGCATGCCTCACTCCAAAGCTGGAATCAGGGGAAGACAAAATCCCCAAGAATTCTTCCTATATCAAGGAAAGTGGGCATAGGAACAACTAATAGCTTACCTCCGTTCTAGCTGCATCCGGGTTTTAACCATCCATATAGGATTCATTAAGGAATTTGTGACAAAAGCTGGAAAAAAAAACAGAAAAAGTCATCACTGTCTAACTACACAGTAAACGCTGAAATTAGGATTTCAATGGCTTAACAATAAAAATGGATAGTAGGAAGCAGTTACAATCTATACTGTAAGTGGAAGCTATATACTTCCTAAAATGTAACACTTACTGGGGTATGTTGGGCCTAAAAGATGTCTCCTTTCAACTTTCTAGAGCCCTGTCTCGTCTTTTCAACCTCTAGGTGGTGCTGTTGGTATTTCTGTTCATGTGGCTTCTGTGGTAACTATGAAACTATGCTAACACTCAATTTATAAACTTCAGGTCCAGAAATAATGTGTTTAAAAAAGTTGCTGATCTAATGTAAAAGGTTACCTTATATCTAACTTGGAGAAGGAGCTAAATCTCCATTTCCCTGAATCCAGACTCAAACTATAATACCTGACTAATCATTGTAGAAAACTGAAGTTTTAAGACTGTTCTGCTTGTAGGCACCATTCTTTTGTGGTGGTTGTTGTTAAAGTAAGCCTTCTCCATCTTAACACTGCTAATCATTCCAAACCAACCAAGAAGTAGGAATGCTGTGGTACTGGTCTGACTCTTCCCCAATATCGCACCCTCCACAGTCCTGAGTAAGTAGATTGATATTAGGAAGATTAAAAAAAAAAAAAAAAATCAACCCAAAACCGTTGCCGTCGAGTCTATTCCGACTCATAGCGACCCTATGGGACAGAGTAGAACTGCCTCCTAAGGTTTCCAAGCAGGGGCTGGTGGATTCGAACTGCTGGCCTTTTGGTTAGCAGCCGAGCTCTTAACCACTGCACCACCAGGGCTCCACTAGGAAGACAGAGGTTTAAAAACTCCCTCCAGGTCTGTTCTATTTACTAAGGGTTCTTCTAAGTTATTTCTGCAGAAGTTACAAACCTGATTAACATTTTTTAGCCCTGGCTAACTCACTACCGGCCTATTAAAAAAAAAATCCTGTTGCCGTTGAGTTGATTCCAACTCATAGCAACCCTATAGGATGGAGGAGAACTGCCCCATAGGGTTTCTAAGGGGCGCCTGATGGATTCGAACTGCCAACATTTTGGTCAGCAGCTGTAACTCTTAACCACTATGTCACCAGGGTTTCTACTGGCCTATTAAGTGAAGTATAAATGAAGATTGACCTGTTTTGAAGCTCCGTATTTCCTCCATATTAAGTAGAAACGCCTATCTTGTGTGAAGCAGCTTTACTTCTTTTCTACTCAGGGTCAGACATTATTATCTATAAATACTCAGATGGGTTGCTAGTGCCTTCGTTTGGAATAACAAAGGCAGACAAAACAGACTAGCACACCTTACAGACTGGCAGAAGGCCTAGATTTTTCATAAAATGCCAATTTAAGTTCTCTAAAATACTTCTCTATTTAAATAAACACAAAAGTATATATAAGAAGGTATATATAGCTTTCACCTTAGAAATCTACAAATTCAACATATTTTTTGCCAAGAACTTCCTGGAGAAAAACATCTTAGTGAAACGACTTCGTCAAAAGTGAATAGAAGCTACCTATCTGCTGCTGGCCCTACTAAAAGAGTTCAACTAAAAGCCCTGAATAAATCCTCATTATGTAATCTAACAACATGTTGAGGACAGAAGTGCCAATTGTGGGCAGGATGAGCTGGACACCATGGGGAGTTATGAAGAAAGCAGCTCTGACTTTAGCAAATAACTTAACGGGGAAATAGAATAAAAAATATTAATAGTCCTTTAAAAGAAACATAACACTAACAAGCAGCATACATAAGAACGTGTAAATTTTTAGGGAGAATAAAAAGCTTTAGTGGTCAAAGAAACTGGAACCAAGTTACAAACTGCACTCAAACACTCATATTCTATCAAGTCTAATATAAGCTTTAAAAAAACAATTTTAGGTGCAAAAGAAGCAGGGAGCTCATTCCTAACTCCTGGAAAAAGCTGTTTGGCACAACACATGCTTTAAGGAAAGTGAGAAACTCTTAGCTCCACTCACTAGGATAACATACCTGCAGAGCCAGCTGAGAATACATGCACGATATTGCTATCAGGCACAAAAATGCCATTAAATTGCTCTTTGGCTTTGGAGTAACATGCAAAGTACACAGCCCTGTTAGAACAAAGAGAGAGAGAGAGCACTGTAAAGGAATTGTTATGATACACATATATGTATACATACACACACATTCCTTTGCAACATCTGAAAAATGCAGGAAATTAATATGGGGAAGAAGTTGATATGTAACCAAAATCATCTCCTACTATCTCTGCTAAAACCAAAACCTGCTATACACACTTTCAGGAAGTTCTTGCCACTCCAGAAATTATTTAGTGATTACAAAGGTGTCCAAAATAATTGGGGAAAATGAGATGTTAAAACACATACACAAATCCTTTTACATTCTTCATTCTGGATTAACTCTCTTGGTAAAAGTTAACCCTTTAGGTGCCAACGCATCCTACTTTTACAATTTGTAACATTTTTTAAAATACACCATACTTGTCCTGCCTTCCACCAAAATTGAGTATGTCAAATATAATTTGAACTTTTTTTGATGTCTCAGTATCACATAGGAATAGCCATCATACAATGCTTTCATAACACCAGTCACTCCACCGGAGAAAGATGTGGCAGTCTGCTTCTGTAAAGATTACAGCCTAGGAAACCCTATGGGGCAGTTCTACTCTGCCTTATAGGGTTGCTATGAGTCAAAATTTACTCGACAGCAATGGGTTTGGTTTTTGTTTTTGGTTTGCCCCTCCACTGAATATGCTATATGCTCCCCAACCCCCCAGAGGTTGACCACTACAGGTGGGGGTTGGACTTCACCACCCCCATCCCTCAACACCCCCCCCATCTTCTCTTCTCCCTGTTTGTCTGTTTTTCCCCTTTGTCTTCCCTCCTGTTGGGGCTGGGGAGTAGGGGCTGGTTGGGATTTTCTATGCTGGCCAATGGATCAAGCATAAACTATATGTTTCAACTTAGGATTTAACTACTTATTATTGTTGTGTTCTAAAATCTTCTTCCTTTTTTTTCTAGGTCCCATCTGTTCTAAATGAGTGAAGTAGTCAGGAATCTACCTACATAAGGCAGCCAGTATTACCATATTAGCACTGCCCACATGTGGGTAAGGCACTTAGTTTCTTTATTTACCACATATATGCAATATGTTTACCATCTTCTAATAATGTTATACCCCATATTATCTATCAGACTAATATTTTCTACTTTTAAAATAGACTGTGCACAGATGCTACAAAATTCTAAAGGAATAAAAGGGTTTAATAACAACCTGCATTTTTACAACACCCCCAAGTGATTTGTGTACACACTGAGGCACTGATCTGGAGGAATTCTAGAAGCTTTAGTCTTCATTTTATATAAAACAACATTCTCGTTTTTTTTATAAGGCTTAATTCCCTTTAAAGTCTACTTGACTATTATATGGAGTATGAACACAGGTGGATATATATGTATATATGTGTGTATATATATCCCACTCCTGCCACCCAGCCACCCCCCAGCAGCTCTTCTCTCAGGAGGCAATCTCTAGTACCAGTTTCTAATCTATCTTTCCAGAGATATTCTAGATACACACACACAGTGTCTCTCTCTCACTCACATGCTCACTTTTATATCTATACACATTTATCCTTTATAGCAACACTGTCAGTAGAACTCTGCGAAGATGGAAATGTTCTGCATCTATGCTATTTGATACAGTAGCCAGTAGGATAATAAGTAATTGAAATGTAGCTAGTGAGACTCAGAAACTGAATTTTTAATTTTAATTAATTTAAATTTATATAGTCTCATGTGGCCAGTGGCTACGGTGTTAGACAGTACAGTTCCATATATTCTACCAAGCTTTGAAGAGAATTAAGTCTTGTTACAAAAATGAGAATGTTTTATATAAGGTAAAGCCTAGAAGCTTTTAAAATTCCTCCAGATAAAGGCTTCAATGTGCATATGAATCAGAGGAGAGCCTGCTAAAATGCAGATTCCTATGTTGGTCTGGGATGTGGCCTGAGATCATGCATTTCTAACAAGCTCCCAGATAATAACCATACCACACTTTGAGTAGCAAAGTTTAGATTACAACTGATGATAGCAGGTTAATTTTTATATTTAAGAATAAAATAACCAGAATCTCTTTCTCACACATACACACAACACACACACACACAACACACACACAGAGACACTGTTGACTATTTCTACATGTTGGATGTATTTAAGCAAATCCAACTCAAAAAAAGAAACTGATCGTTCAGCAGCTATCACCCTCAATAAGAAAGGACTCAGCATTATACAGTATATAAACTAGCTGAGAAATGTAATGCTTACCTTGATGGTGCAACTCCAACCAAATTTGGACCCAAGCCTCTAAAAAGTGACTTTGGTCCCTCCTTCTCCAAGATTGACCTGAATAATAAGAAGAGATGTATCTTTGAAACTCCTTAGGCACAACTTGACCAAGGCAAAGTCACAGAAGCTTCTTAGACACATCCAAACACCCTGAGGGACTGAGTTACTGGGGTTGAGGGCTGGGGACGATGGTTGCAGGAGTCACCTAGGTCAACCGGCATAACAAAGTTCATAAAGAAAATGTTCCACATCCTACTTTGGTAAGTAACATCTGGGGTCTTAAAAGCTCGCAAGCAGCCATCTAAGATATATCTGTTGGTCCCATCCCATTCACAGCAAAGGAGAATGAAGAAAACCAAAGATACAAGGGAAATATTAGCCCAAAGGACTAATGGACCACAAGTACAACAGCCTTCACCAGCCTGAGCCCAGAACAACTAGATGGTGCCTGGCTACCACTGGCAGCTCTGACAGGGATCACAACAGAGGGTCCTGGACAGAGCAGGAGAAAAATATAAAGTAAAATTCAAATTTGAAAAAAAAAAAAAAAACAGAGTGGTTTGACAGAGACTGGAGGAACCCCCACGGCTATGGCCCCTGGACACCCTTTTAACTCAGAACTGAAGCCACTCCCAAAGTTCACCCTTCAGCCAAAGATTACTCAGGCCTATAAAACAAACAATAACACAAATGAGGAACATGCTTCTTAGTTCAATCATGTGTATGAAACCAAACGGGCAACACCTGCCCATACAGCAATGACAAGAGGGCAGGAAGGGACAGGAAAAAAGGACAGATGGAAACGGGGAAATAGGGGTGGGGAGGGAGAGAGTGTTGACACATTGTGGGGGTCGTAGCCAATGTCACAAAACAACCTGTGTATAAATTGCTGAATGAGAAACTAATTTACTCTGTAAACTTTCATGGAAAGCACAATAAAAAACAAAACAAAAAAAAACCCTTAGGCAAAGCCTATGGAAACTGAAGAGTCAACCTTCACACTAGCTCCTTAATAGAATAAAATGTACACAAGACCCCAGACTCTTGTCTGTTTGTAATACACTGAAATCTGTGAGGGCTGGAACTTGACAGGACTGCCTTGTTTTCCCGGGTCTCGCAAGTTTTCCACCTTAGACAGGGTGCACTCTTCCTACGTTTCTATTGCTTGCTATTATTAGAAAATATTTTGAGTTTTCCTTCTTTGATGGGTTTTTACCTTAAACAGGTTCCAGCTTTCGCAGGTTTTACCTATTACAATACAGAATCAGAGGAGGCTGTACAATATTGCTTTCATTAATACAGTGAAAAAATGTGCTTCAAAAGCATCAGTTACACATGTTTTCAAGAAGTCATTTCCATTGCTTGCACAGAAGCGCCATTTTTAGGGTTTGTATCACACAACAAAATCCTATTAAGGAAGCATGAGCATCTTACAAAGGGTCCTATACAAGGAACAGTAACCTCGTTATAACAGAGTTCACCGAGAAACAGGTTCAGAGATTTCTCTGGACGGTATTTCTTTTGAATTTATTCCTGATTTACAACTCTCCTATCTTCTAGATCTTTACCTATTATAGCAGAGACCTAGGCAGGGATATCAGGAATAGAAATACGAGATGCTTCTAATAATTTTCATGGACTGAAATGAGTGTTATTTAAAGTTGATGCCTAGCATCTCAAATCCAAAGTTATTACTGTGACTACCTTTTTTTTATGTTAAATGTTTTTTGGTTAAAAGTGACTAAATAAATCCTAAGTGGATTGTATAGAACATTCTTTAGAGGCATTTTTCCACTCCAATACAGTGATTCAAGTTAGTTTACTCTTTTCAGCAGCTCAATTTTCATGGAATCCAATAGAATTTACATTGTTAAATTGCTGTCTTCTCTGATTTACTCTCCTTTTCATACTGAGGAATTTCTCTACTTGGTAACTAGTACCTCTGCTATGACAGCATTCTAAGTTGATCTAGTTCACAAATTATCATAGCCTAATTCTGTCTGACCTTCATTATGACACTAAGGTTAAGATAAAAAGCTCTCTTTCACTTTATGGAAAAGATGTTCCTATAAAGCTAGCAGTAAAATGGATCATGCCTATTCTGTTTCTACCAACTTCCACTTTTCCCACAGAGAAAAAGTTTCCAAAACCAAGTTGAAATTTTTGGTGCAAAAGAGGTTAAGCTGCTGTTTTGGTCCATGGCATGCTGGATGCTATGAAAGTTTTGTTCATTTATAGTTTTGCTTCCCATTCTTTCCTTCGTCCAATAACTGTAACTTCTCATGTTCTAGACTCCTTGAATGCACAAATTTTAAATCTTAGCTTCTTTTCTGATTTCTGGATATTTACAAAATATTCAATCGCTTGAAATAAAGAATATTTGTACTTATAAAAGCTTTCCTAAAATGTAGCAGGCTGGCAATTAGGCAAGAAGAAGAAATGTAAGGTATCTGGATTCAAAAGCAAAATTGTCTCTACAGACAATACGATCTCACATGTAGAAAATACTAAGAAACCCACTAAAAAATACAACCAATAAATGAGTTCAGTAAGGTTGTAAGATATAAGAGCTATACGCAAAAATCAGTTGTACTTCTATATGCTAGCAATGTTCGTGGACTAGACGACTTAATATTGTTACGATGCCAATACTCCCCAAATTGATCTACAGATTTAACACAATCTTTATCAAAATCTCAGTTGCCTTTTTTTTTGCAGAAATTAACAAGTTGATCATAAAATTCAACATGAAAATGCAAGGAACCCAGAATAACCTGAACAAACCTTGAAAAAGAATTTAGTTGGAACACTTACACATCCTAATTTCAAAACTTACTACAAAGCCACAATAATCAAGACAGTGTGGCACTTACATAAGGATAGGCATACAGATCAATGGAATGGAATTTAGTGTCCAGAAATAAACTCTCATATTTATGGTCAACTGATTATTAACAAGGGTACCATGACAATGCAATGGGGGAAAGAATGGTCTTTTCAACCAATGGTGCTGGGACAAGTGGATATCTACATACAAAAGAAGGAATTTGGAACCTTACCTCATCCTCACATTTCTGTGCCTCACATACAAAAATAACTCAAAATGGATCATAGATCTAAATGTAAAACCTAAAACTATAAAACTCTTAGAAGAAAACATAGGAGTAAATTATCAGGGCCTTGGATGATTTCTTAGACATGACAGCAAAAGCACAAGTGACAAAATTTAAAAAAAGATATATTGGACTTCATCAAAATTAAAAATGTCTGTGCTTCAAAGGACACCACCAAGAAAGGAAAAATACAATGCAAGAACAGGAGGAAATATCTGCAAGTCACATATCTGATAAGGGACTTATATCCACAACATGTAAAGAACTCTTACAACTCAACAAGAAAAAAGACAACCTAATTAAAAAATGGGCATGGGATTTGAATAGACATTTCTCCAAAGAAGATAAACAAATGGTCAATAAGCACATAAAAAGAGGTTCAACATTTAAGTGATTAGGGAAATGTAAATCAAACTATAATGAGATACTACTTAATACCTACTATGATGACTATAATAAAAAAGACAATAACAAGTGTTGTCAAGGATGTGGGGAGATTAGAATCCTTATACATGGATGATAGAAATGTAAAATGGCCCAGCACTTTGAAAAATAGTTTGGCAGTTCCTCAACAAATTAAACACATATGACCCAACAATTCTGTTGTTGTTGTTGTTAGGTGCTGTTGAGTCGGTTCCAACTCATAGCGACCCTATATACTGCCCAGTCCTGAGCCATCCTCACAGTTGTTATGCTTGAGCCCACTGTTGCAGCCACTGTGTCAATCCATCTTGTTGAGGGTCTTCCTCTTTTTCATTGACCCTCTACTTTACCATACATGATGTCCTTCTCCAGGGACTGGTCCCTCCTGATAACATGTCCAAAGTATGTGAGACAAAGTCTCACCATCCTTGCTTCTAAGAAGCATTCTGGCTGTACTTCTTCCAAGACAGACTTGTTTGTTCTTCTGGCAGTCCATGGTATGCTCAATGTTCTTCAACAACAACACAATTCAAAGACATCAATTCTTCTTTGATCTTCCTTATTCACTGTCCAGTTTTCACATGCATATGAGGTGACTGAAAACACCATGGCTTGGGTCAGGCATACCTTAGTCCTTAAAGTGACATCTTTGCTTTTTAACACTTTAAAGGTCTTTTGCAGATCTGCCCAGTGCAATGTCATTTGACTTCCTGACTGCTGCTTCCATGGGTGATGACTGTGGATCCAAGTAAAATGAAGTCCTCGACAACTTCAATCTTTTCTCCATTTATCATGATGTTGCTTATTGGTCTAGCTGTGAGGATTTTTGTTTTATTTATGCTGAGGTGTAATCCATACTGAAGGCTACAGTCTTTGACCTTCATCAGTAACTGCTTCAAGTCCCCTTCAATAATTCTATTCCCAGGTATATACCCAAGAAAAATGAAAACAAAGATCCACACAAATATTTGTACATAAATTTTCATAGCAGCACTATTCACAACAGCCATAAGATGGAAACAATCCAAATGTCTATCAACTGACAAATGGATACGCAAAATGTGGTACAGGTAGTCCCCAACTTACAATATATTCAAGTTACAACAAACTGCACTTACTACCATCTGTTTTTTTTATTTTTGTACATCTTATCATTAGTAGTATGTACTACACACCTTGTTGCAGCATGTAATTTGCTGGTGTTATCATTCTCATTCCAACCCCCAAAGACAAATAAAGATCAGATTTATAAAGATACTGATAACATGAAAACTTAAAAAAAAGAGGTATTTGACACATGACGGAGTCTTCAGAGTAGAACTCCCTCATAAGCTGGGGACTACCTGTATATACATACAATGGAATAACATTTGGCATAAAGAGAAATGAAGTTCTGATATATGCTATGACACAGATGAACTTTGAAAACATTATGCTAAGTCAAAGAAGGCAGTCACCAAGGACCACATGTTGTATGATTACATTTATATTAAAAAATGTCCAGAACAGACAAATCTAATGAGGCAGAAAGTAGATTAATGGCTGCCAGGGGCGGGGAGGGAGGATGGGGACTGACTGTTAATGGGTAAGGGGTCTCTTTCAGGGAGGATGAAAATGTTTTAAATTAGACTGTGGTGGTGGCTGCTCAGCTCTATAAATATACTAAAAACAATTGAACTGTACAGTTTAAATGGGTACACTGTATGATATATGAATAACATCTTAATAAAACTGCTGAAGAATAAATAAGACACAGCAAGAAGGAAAGACACCACTGGAAAAAATCTAGAAAGCAGGAGATATATTGGCAAGAACAAAGTTTTAAAATAAAATTTAGTTCTTGTGCTAAATTAATCACTTACAACAGCTATTTGATAAGGCTGGTAGATTTAAAAAGTAAAAAGTAGTATATCAATATTAAATTTCTTAAGTTTGAAAACTGCATTGTGGTTTTAAGAGAACATCCCTGTTCTAAGGAAATAAACCCAAAGTATTAAGGGGCAAAGGGGCATGATTCATGTCATCTATTCACAAACGGTTCAGGAAAAAATAAGCACGTCAACAGAGCACAAGTGAAAACACAAATGTGGCAAAATATTCAAGACTGGTGAATGCAGATAAAGGGTATAAGCAAGTTATTTGTACCATTCTTGTATTTTATTTCAAAATAAAATATTCCTTAAAAAAAGCTTACCATAGGCCATAAAAAATATCAAGCTCATTATTTTAGCCCACAAAATCATGGAAAGCATGATTGGGATAAACATAGTTAATTAACATGCCAAAATGAAATTCAGGGAGTTTTGGTGAATTTTCACAGTGGTCCAAAAATAAGCCATTTGGCCCTTAACAGAGGCATGAGAATTTAATGTTTTCCATTTTAGATTTTAGATACTCTTACTTTACTATCTTTCTCAAATTAGTATTGTGTTAGTAAAAGCTGAACTCCCTGAACTTTAAAAACTTCTCTCAAATCACATCTTGAAGTGACCTATAGCTTATAGTATATAATAAAGATTTTCAAATGCCAAGTACATTCAAATTTTTTTTTAAAGTTCAGATATCTGTGGCCAACATTAATGTACGCTGTGCAGCCCAGGAGCCATTTAAATACAATTAGGGGAATCTCTGGCTCCAGGAAGCTCAAAGCCTCTCATCCATAATGCAGCAGGGAACTCGTGTCCTCAAGTTACTCTGGCCTTTTAAGAACTGCAGAGACACTGTCCTCAGAGTTACGCATATTAACAGTGGACAAGAAGTCAAGTCTCTGTTACATAATCCGAACTTCTAACCTAGCTGGATGTTTACAAAATGTTTCTGGAACAATCAAGTTCCTACTAAAAATGGTACACTTCAGCTTCAAAATAAAGCAGGTAAGGACTAGACAAATTTTCCCACAGTCATGTAAACTTTTGTTTAGGAAAGAAATGCAGAAAAGGATTACAGTCTTGTCACTAGTTTTAGGTCATAATATGCATGTCACAGACAAGTCCAAGACAAATATTTCATCAGAACAAGTCAGTTTTTAAAAGATGGAGACAAGCCCACTAATATCACTTCTCAGATCGAAATTTTCAACTACCCACTGGCATTCGTATATTTTAACCCATCACTGGTTATTCTAACTCTAGAAACCTTTGGTACTAGTAAAGAAGAAGGAAAAAAAAAAACTAATTTAAAAAGGTACTTCAGAAATAAACAAAAATAAGGTACCTGAGCAGTTTAAAGAATAGGAGCCCTGATGGAAGAAAAA
>NW_004444069.1:5835617-5860012 GCF_000243295.1 Trichechus manatus latirostris | reverse complement strand
AACATTCTTTAAAGAGATGGAAAAACTAATCATTAACTTTATATGGAAAGGGAAGAAGCCCCAGAGAAGTGAAGAACTATTGAAGAAGAAGACTGAAGTAGGAGGACTTGCACTACTTGACCTCAGAGCCTACTATACAGCTATGGTAGTCAAAACAGCCTGGTACTGGTACAACGACAGATACATTGACCAATGGAACAGAATTGAGAACCCAGATGTAAATCCATTCATCTACGGGCACCTGATCTTCAACAAGGGCCCAAAGTCCATCAAATAGGGAAAAGTCAGTCTTTTTAACAAATGGTGCTGGCAAAACTGGATGTCTATCTGCAAAAAAATGAAACAGGACCCATATCTCACACCATACACAAAAACTGATTCAAAATGGATCAAAGACCTAAATATAAAACCCAAAACTATAAAGATCATAGAAGAAAAAACAGGATCAACACTAGAGACCCTAATACTCGGCATTAACAGGATACAAACCATAACTAACAACATACAAACTCCAGAAGATAAGTCAGATAACTGAGATCTTCTAAAAATTAAACACTTATGCTCATCAAAAGACTTCACCGAAAAGTTAAAAGAGAACCTACAGACTGGGAAAAAGATTTTTGGACGCTACAAATCCTACAAAGGTCTAATCTCTAAAATCTACAGGAAAATCCAACACCTCTACAACAAAAAGACAAATAATGCAATTAAAAAACGGGCAAAGGAAATGAACAGACACTTCGCCAAAGACATTCAAGCGGCCAACAGACACATGAGGAAATGCTCGAGGTCACCAACTATTAGGGAAATGCAAATCAAAACTACGATGAGATACCATCTCACCCCAGCATTACTGGCATGAATCAAAAAAACAGAAAATAACAAACGTTGGAGAGTGTCATGGATTGAATTGTGTCCCCCAAAAAATGTGTGCAGCAACTTGGCTAGGTCATGATTCCCAGTACTGTATGATTGTGTGATCTGATGTGATGTCCTTATGTGTTGTAAACTACCACTATGATGAGATTATATGTGATCTCCTCATGTGTTGTAAATTCTATCACTGTGATGAGTTTATACTGATGAGGTTGACAAGATTAGTGTCTTAATGCAATCTCTTTTGAGATGTAAAAGAGAGAAGCGAGCAGAGATACATGGGAACCTCATACCACCGAGACAGCAGTGCTGGGAGCAGAGCGCTTCCTTTGGACCTGAGGTTCCTGCGCTGAGATGCTCCCAGACCAAGGGAAGACTGATGACATGGACTTTCCTCCAGAGCCGATGGAGAAAGCGTTCCCCTGGAGCTGATGTCCTGAATTTGGACTTGTAGCCTATCGGACTGTGAGAGAATAAATTTCTCTTTGTAAAGCCATCCACTTGTGGTATTTCTGTTGGAGCAGCACCAGATGACTAAGACAGAGAGGTTACAGGGAGATGGTGGGAACGCAAAATGGTAAACCACTTTGGAAAATGATATGGCGCTTCCTTAGAAAGCTAGAAATAGAAATATCATATAATCCAGCAATCCCACTCCTAGGAATACATCCTAGAGAAACAAGAGCCGTCACACGAATAGACATATGCACACCCATGTTCACCGCAGCACTGTTCACAATAGCAAAAAGATGGAAACAACCTAGATGCCCATCAACAGATGAATGGATAAACAAACTTTGGTACGTACACACAATGGAATACTATGCACAATAAAGAACAACGATGAATCTGGGAAGTGTCTCACAACATGCACGAATCTGGAGGGCATTACGCTGAGTGAAATAAGTAAATCACAGAAGGAAAAATATTGTATAAGACCACTACTATAGAAACTCATGAAAAGGTTTACACACAAAAAGAAACCATCTTTGATGGTTACGAGGGGGAGGAGGGGTAGGGGTAGAAAAATACTAAATAGACAATAGATAAGTGGTAACTCTGGCGAAGGGTAAAACAGTACACAATACTGGGCAAGCCAACACAACCTGTTCAGGGTAAGGCGATGGAAGCTCCACAGACAATGCCAAACTTCCTAAGGGGCTGAATTACTGGGCTCAGGGCTGTTGGGACCATGATCTCAGGGCACATCTAGCTCAACTGGCGTAACATAGTTTATAAAGAAAATGTTCTACATTCTACTTTGGTGTGCAGCATCTGAGGTCTTAAAAGCCTGTGAGTGGCCATCTAAGATACTCCACTGGTCTCACCCCTTCAGGAGCAAGGGAAAATGAAGAAAACTAAAGACACAAGGGGAAGATTAGTCCAAAGGACTCACTGACCACAACTATCATGGCCTCCACCAGACTGAGTCCAGTACAACTAGATGGTGCCCGGCTACCACCACTGACTGCTCTGACAAGGATCACAATAGAGGGTCCCGGACAGAGCAGGAGAAACATACAGAACAAAATTTCAACTCAAAAAAAGACCAGACTTACTGGCCTGACAGAGACTGGAGAAACCCTGAGAATATGGCCCCCGGACACCCTTTTAGCTCACTAATGAAGTCACTCCAGAGAGTCACCTTTTGGCCAAAGATTAGACAGACTCATAGGACAAAACGAGACTAAAGGGGCACACCAGCCCAGGGGCAAGGACTAGAAGGCAGGAGAGGACAGGTAATAGGGAACCCAAGGTCAAGAAGGGAGAGTACTGACATGTCATGGGGTTGTTAACCAATGTCATAAAACAATGTATGTACTAACTGTTTAATGAGAAGGTAGTTTGTTCTGTAAACTTTCATCTAAAGTACAATCAAAAAAAATAAATACATAAGGTATTGGCTCTCCAAAGGAGAAATTTTTCTAATAGGTTAAGCTAACATGTTGTTGCTATTAGGTGCCCTCAAGTCGGTTCCGACTCACAGCGACCCTATGTACAACAGAATGAAACACTGCCCGGTCCTGTGCCATCCTCACAATTATTGGTATGCTTGAGCCCACTGTTGCAGCCACTGTGTCAATCCACCTCATTGAGGGTCTTCCTCTTTTTTGCTGACCCTCCACTTTACCAAGCATGATGTCCTTTTCCAGGGACTGGTCTCTCCTGATAACATGTCTAAAGTACGTAAGACACAGTCTCACCATCCTCGCCTCTAAGAAGCATTCTGGCTGTACTTCTTCCAAGACAGATTTCTTCGCTCTTTTGGCAGCCCACGGTATATTCAATATTCTTTGCCAACGCCATAATTCAAAGATGTCAATTCTTCTTTGGTCTTCCTTATTCATTGTTCAGCTTTCAGATGCATATGAGGCCGTTAAAAACACCTTGGCTTGGGTCAGGCCCACCTCAGTCCTCAAAGTGACATCTTTGCTTTTTAACACTTGAAAGAGGTCTTTTGCAGCAGATTTGCCCAACGCAATGCGTCATTTGATTTCTTGACTGCTGCTTCCATGGGTGTTGATTGTGGATCTAAGTAAATGAAATCCTTGATGACTTCAATCTTTTCTCCGTTGATCGTGATGTTGCTTACTGACCTAGTTATGAGGATTTTTGTTTCTTTAAGCTAACATGAGACACCAAAAACACCCAATTTGCATTCTGAAGAAAAAATTACCAATAAACAAATTATGTTGTCTGCTAAGTCTTTTAAAGTAGTACTTCCTGAAAGAGTAAAACTAATAATAAGCAGCTTAGCTTTAAATGAATGACCATTTCATTCTTCATTTGCGTCTTTGATAAACCCAATGTCTTTTAAAAGTGCAAACAGACAATTGCAATGGTCTCTGTGGTAGAGAAAAGGCCTGGACCCTTGTCCTTGTCTTATCATCAACTAGATAAAGACCCCTCCCTATAGACCATCTTCCCTGCCCTTAGCTTGTTGTAGTGTGTCTTTGAGTCAATTCCAACTCCTGGAAACCGTATAGGACAGAGTAGAAGTGCCCTATAGGGTTTCCTAAGCTGTAATCTTTATAGGAGCAGATTGCCAGGTCTTTTCTCCCGTGGAATGGCTGGGTAGGTTTGAACCGCCAACCTTTCAGTTAGCAGCCTAGTACTTAACCACTGCGCCAAGAGGGCTCTTAGCTAAGGGATGGTCAATAGAATAGAAAGTTAATGCAATCATGCAGGTAGTAGAATGAAAAGCAGTCATCTTCGGTTAAACCATCCTCAAAAGCAATGCTTCTTATATTGGTAAATTGTCTTTAAAAACTACTAACAGACTGCTTTCAGAACTATCAGGAAAGACATAATTTTTCCTGAAGAGTGAGTATGCTTTATTTCTTCAAATGAGACTTATGTAATATGACATTTCCCTTTTGCCTTGGTCATCAAGAAACTGTTACAAATCTTATGTTTAAAAAGCACAGAAAGTACATATTATTATCATACTATAAAGATAGCAGCTAATATTTATTATTTACATAGTGGGAGCTGTGTGTGTGTATGTGTATGTGTGTGAAGCTTTTTATATGCATGATCTTAATAATATCTCAAAATCCATTCATTTAATATATACTGAATGCCTACTATGAGACAGGCAGCATTCTAGGTCCTTGGGGATACCTTAGTAATTAAAACAAACAAAGGTCCCTACCTTGAGGAACCTCTGAGGAACTTTCGTTCTAGTGGAGAGGAGCAGAGAAAAATACACAATATAAGTAAACTATACTTTATATTGGATAGAGGTAAATGCTGGGGATAAAAATAAAGCAGGAACAAAGGGTGGGGAGTGGAGGGAGGGTTTAGTTTCAAATAGCACAGGAGCTCCAAGGCCTTCCTGCAAAGGTGACAACTGGGGGCCAGTCAAGTAAAAGGAGTACAATGGGCCTGCCGCAGAAAATGTTCCCAGCCTTTGAAAGAACAGCCAGGAGGAGTTAAGAGAGGGGAAAAAGTAGTCAGAAATGAAGTCAGAGAAGTAATGGGAGGGGATAGCAGCTGTGTAGAGCCTGGTTGGCCAGTGGAATAGCTCTGGCTTTTACTCAGAGGGACATGGTAATCTCTGGAGGGATGTGAGCCAAGGATCACCTGCCTGCTCTATTGAGACCAGGCTGAGGATCGTGAGGGCAGCAAGGCTGAAGTCAGAAGACCAGTTAGGAAGCTAATGCGATGATACAGGTGAGAGAGATAGTGGCTATGACCAGATTAGCAGCAGAGAATGTGGTGAAAAGGGACCAGACTCTGGATATATTTTGAAGGCAGAGTTGACAGGATTTGTTGTAAGGTTTTAGAGAAGTAAGAGCCAAGATGACTCTGAGACTTTAGAGCTACATAACCATGATAGAGTTGCCTTTCTTTGAGACAGGGAAGGCCCTAGGAGCAGCAGGTTCAGGGGGATTCAGTTTCACAGATGTTATGCTTTGGATGCTCATTAAACAACCCAGCAGAGTTGTCAAATAGGCTGCTGGATGGAGACTGTGAGGCTCAAAGAAGCGCCGTCAGCTTAACAGATGGTATTCAAACCACAAGACTAAACGCGATCACCAAAGGACTGGATATAACTAAAGGGGACCAAGGTCTGAGCCCTGAGACCCTCCAACATCAAGAGGTTGTGAGGCTGGTGAAACAGCAAAGAAAACAGAAGCAGCAGTCAGTGAGGTAGAAGGACATGAGGTAGCTAAAAGTCTCTGAGCTACTACTGCTGTCTCCATTTGAAAGAAGCAGAGGCTTAGCCTCGATTCTAGGGCTTTTGTTGTTTACTCTACTTTGAGCTGCTTCAAATCTTTCTTAGAAATAAGCAAACAGACATCAAATATGACATTGGATAAGTCATTTAACCGCCAATCTATGTTTCTTCATTTACGAAACGGGTAATATCATGCCTGAGTGCTAAGGTTGTTGTGAAAAATCAATAAAATCATATTATATAAAAGTCATTTTTTCACTTGAAAGATATTAGCTGAAGTGGGCTGAAGAATCTGAAAAACACACACAGAGATATTTACTGGCAAGAGAGAGACATAGAGGTCCTGGGCGTGCAGAATATGAATCCTAAAAAACTTGAAATATAGAAACATTCCCATTTACCTTATGGGCCTGGCCCTGTTGATGCCCACAACTTTTGGGTAACAGTTTCCCAGTTACAGTAAATATAAATTCACTAGTCATGAGTTATGTGGCAAGCACATAAGAGGAAGTTCATTTTGAATGTTAGTTAGTTGGCAAATTACCTGTTTCATTATGTTCAAAGCACTTTAGATTCCTCAGAAGAAAGGTGCAATCTAAGGCACTGCCAATGCCTAAGAGTGTCAAAAGGCAAACCAAGATGTGGGTGTTTTTCACAGCCTTGTCTTTTTGAGGACCCTGGGTTTGTAGCTCTCCTTTCTGAGATCAAAGGGTGCCTCCACATTTCTGTGTTTCTATTTTTCCTGTGTTTATCCCTAACCTTCTGCCTTTCGTGTCTCCACTCCCCTTTCTCAATGTTTAATTTAGAAAACTCATTCTTGGATACCAGCTTCCCTCTCCTTTCCTTGCTGGGTTTCAGGTTCTCTCTCTTGGGTCCTTGTCCCCACCAGCTGCCCTGCTCTCCTGTCTTCGCTCAACAGGCTCATACACGACACACACATTTGGCATGGATGTCTGAGTGACTCAAAGGTAGGTTTTACAAACAAAACGTACCTAAAAATAAATGAAGCACTTACCAATTCATTCTATCTTATCTAAAATGTGGCTGAACTCTGGCCAAAGTGCTAAGTTTTGTGATTAGTCTGACAGAGCATTTCCATTTTACTGCCTCATTTTCAAACAGTTCCCAACTAAACATCTATACTGATAAAGGGCAGTATATCTTTCTTGAACATAAAACGAGTCATTTTTTGACTTGAAAACTATTAAATATCATCTGAGGTGTGCTGGAGAATCTTAAAAATATCTTAACTGAAATGATAAGTTTCAAAGATCTTAATATCACGTTCAGTTAAATTCAAGTAATATTTATTGAGGATCTCTCTGAAAGGACAAAGCCCCAATCTTTTTTAAAATCCAGATATTGCTAAGTGCACATCTGAATTTCTGAGTTTTTGTTTTAAGCCTAGAGACTGATAAGCCAAATCCAACTTGTGAATATTTAGCTACTTTGTAAGCATACGAGATATTTTTAAAGCAGTGAAAATAATAAAATGGCCAGGTACCCTAGGCATGAAATTAAAAAATAATTATTAAATACATTATACTGCAACTTTTCTACAAATTTATTTCCTAATAAAAAGTAAAAAACAAAAACATTTTATTTCCATACTATTTCCTCTTAAAATATTCACAACACTTCTCATGTGATTTTTAAAAATTTTTAAATTTTACTCTAGTAGAATAAAATTATCTATCTACTTGCTAAGAAGCAATCATGACAATCTGATGCCACGATTTAATGGAGGATTTTCTGTCTGCTCTGTTAGGTTTACTTTAACTGTCCAGATGATTATCACATGCACAGCATGACCCCTGCTGCTAAGAGAGCAAGGTCGGAGTTCAATGGTATTGGTAAAGAAACCTAATCTTAAGTCTGGATACACACAGACTCTGTAAACAAAGCATCTGATCTGATGTGCTTTATAAACATTTCGTATGGGACAGTGGGGGAGGGTGTGCGGGTGGCAGCGGCACAGAGCTCGGGAGGGGACTGAACTTACTTCAGAACCTGTAGGAGTCCAGGTGTCACGGATGTTGGTCTCACCATTCCAGCTCCATTAATGGTCCCCAGATGAACCTGAGGATAATAGACTGTCCGAAGAGCCAGTCTTGAAGACTGCAATCTCGTCTTAATGACTTCTAGTGGACAAGTGAAAATAGCACCAACTGTGCCCCCACACCTGGAAGAAAAGAAGTCACGGCAGAATCAGAAAAGTGACACCATTTTCTACACAAATGAAATGTGAACATTTCTCTATTTCCATAAATGCATACGTTCATTTAATAAAAATTAGAACATACAGTGAGGTAAAAAAAATAGCAACTGAAGAGATAACTACCATTTGTAACAGTTGCATACTATCATTTTACTTTGATGTATAATATTTTAACCAATTTCCCACTGTTGGATGTTCATGCAATTTCCAATTTCACGACCATACTACAATAAATATTCTACAGAATGCATCTCTGCACACTCAAAATAGTTATTCAGATGCTATTTTGAAAATCTATTTTTAAGAAAAATAGATTTTTATTAAAATCCGATTAATTTGGACACCATTGAAAATTAAGCTAAAGCTTACTTTTAACAATAAAAGTTTTTGAGATTCCCTCAGTCAGAAGTAATCAATTCATCCCGTGTCCCCATTACTGACACATAGCTCTGGGCTAGTGTTCCCTGATGTCAGTCATTTAAGCACTGCCCTTTATAAGCTGCTGATATTGAAATATGACCTGAATTACTATTTAAATATTTTCTTCAAAACAACTCATTTCTTTATTCTAAAATACCTACCTTCATCTTTCCCTAAGCAATAACGTCCACGAAATTACATATTTGATGGCTAGTTATAATTCGCAACATCACGTATCAACTGAAATCACCACCTATATACCGCTAGTGATACACTTTTTACTCTTTGGAAAATACTGCTCAACAATTTAAGTTCCTGACCCGTGTCTTATTCACCTTTGTATCCCCAGTATTAGGTTCACAAACAGTATTTGCTATGCTAAGGAATTATTAAACTGAGATTTCAAGGAGAATGTCTTTTAAGATATCTAAATATGTGAAAATAGCATTTACTTTTGACAGCATCATTTTAGTCTCTAGGCAAGTTACACAGCACACAAGTAATTGGTAAACTATAAATGTATTCATTTTTCATTAAAACAAACTCTCAGAGCTTCTATTTGACAAGAATTGTTGTTAGCTGCTGTTGAGTCAGCCCGAGTCACGGCAACTCCGTGCACAATAGGATCGGATTGTTGTGATCCACAGGGTCCTAGTCTGGAAGCTCCACTGAAACCTGTTCAGCATCACAGCAACATGCAAGCCTCCACTGACAGACAGGTGGTGGCTGCACTTGAGGGGCACTGGCCTGGAATCAAACCCAGGTCTCCCACATGGAAGGCGAGAAGTCTACCACTGAACCACCACTGCTGTCCTTGGCAAGAATGCTAAGAATTAATTCAAGAACTTACTCTACAAACCTGAAATAAAGTATATTCTATATTTTAAGCATTTCACTAGTACAATCTTTCTCCACTCAACTATCAATGAGATTTTATTCAGTTGTACTCCTTAATTGGAATGGCCTCAACCTTTTAATAAGGCTTTTTGGGAACATGTTATTGATTAAATTTTCTTGTTTGGCATAGGTATACCTTCTATCAGATGTCATCTCTCCCACTAGACTGAGAGCGATTAGGGCAGGCGGACTGTGTATTCACATATTCTAGGACTTAAGAGTATATAGTACCTGACCCACAACAGATGAGTCAATAAAAATGACATAGCACCAGCATCTCTGACTGAAAGAAAGGAAGGAAGGTCTGGGCGCACATAGGATATGTAAGTTAACTTCTCTACTCCACCAGCACTAAGTGTTGGAAATTTGGAAGCAAACCCAGCACCTCACAGACCCAGACATAATGAATGAAGTAAAACTCCCAGGAGTACTTTAAAATCAGAAGCCGACAGTTGTATATAGCAAGTAAATCCTGATAACTAAGAGCTAGAAGCTACTGGTTAAATAACAGTCACTGCTGCTGTTTATTGAATGATTACTTTATGACAAGCATTTAATCCTCTAAAAATGTTATGAACTATTATTTAGTGTCAATTTACAATGAGGAACATGAATGTCAGAACAAGAGACTGAAATATACGGATTTGGGGGTGAAGGGGGAAGGAGAGGAGAGGAAAATAGCCATTTTTGGCTATTTAGGTTGTTGCTGTTGTTAGGTACCACTGAGTTGGCTCCGACTTATAGCTATTTAGGTAAACCTAGTTTAAAATCATGATAACATACACCCTAAATTGTTTATCACAGTGTTTTCTCAACTGTGGGCCAAAAATCATCTCTTGGGTTCAGCCAACCCTAGTAGCCAGTGCTCAGACAACAGGAAGTCACATTCAACATCTGGGTGACACAGTGTAGCATCACATGGTTGGCTGGGAAACTGACGAATCTGACTGGACACCAATATGCTAGACCATTAATCTCCAAAGTGGGGTGCATACTCCAAGAGACATGCACAATGAGCCACGAGAGTACAGAAAGAAAATACAATTTCCATTTCATTTTATTAATAATCTCCATCATTTCTATTTTCTGTTTGTTTTATAATATGTATAATAACCAGCTGCCATCAAGTACTGGCACTTAGTGGGTAGGGCCAGGGATGCTACTAAATATCCTAAACAGGACAGTCCCCACAACAAAGGATTATCCAGCCAAGGTTCAGAAACACTGTACTAGTCCAATAAAATGGACAATATATTTAAAGGCAGTATAACTGACGTGGTGGGCACTGTTGATTGCCTCTCCAGCATCCACCCCTCTCTTCCTGTCTTAAAAAGACCCCAAATTTCTGAAGCTGTACACTTTGAATGGGATCAAAACCCATCTCTAGTTCTAGCCCTGACTCACTTAAGCCAACAAAATACCATCCACCTTGCCACATTATCAAAAACCCAGCTGGAGTCGTGGTTAAGAGCTATGGCTGCTAACCAAAATCGGCAGTTTGAATTCACCAGGTGCTCCTTGGAAACTATGAGGCAGTTCTACTCTGTCCTACAGGGTTGCTATGAGTTGGAATCGACTCGACGGCAACGGGTTTGGTTTTGGTTCTGCCACATTATCTGTTCAGAGATGGGGACATGCACCCATACTGGTCCAATGAGAGTTAAGCTCAAGACTTGTTCAATGGTTGGAGAAACAGGAGCAACTGGAATCCATTTTGTGTCCATGATGGTGGTGGTGGGGGGGGCTTAGAATAAAGCAGATACCACAGTGACATTGTTGAGTTTATAGATAAACCTTCACCTGAAGCCTGTTCTTCCTCTAGAATTCAGATATATTTGCCAAGAATTCCTTACTGTTTAAAGCCAGTTTGAAGTAAATTTTCTATTACTTACAACTGAAAGCCTACTAAATGATTCTATCTCCCAAAAAATTACACCTAAAGTTTTCAAGAAAGCATTTAAAGAGTTTTACTACTATAAATAAATCTTCCAAAAGGCAGTTAGAACTCATGTTTAAAGTGTTAAAAAGCAAAGATGTCACTTTAAGGACTAAGATGGGCCTGACCCAAGCCATGGTGTTTGTAGCCACCTCATATGCACGTGAAAGCTGGACAATGAATAAGAAAGACAGAAGAAGAATTGATGCCTTTGAATTATGGTGCTGGCAAAGAATAATGAATATACCACAGACTGCCAAAAGAATGAAGAAATCTGTCTTGGAAGAAGTACAGCCAGAATGCTCCTTAGAAGCAAGGATGGTGAGACTATGTCTCACATACTTTGGACATGTTATCAGGAGGGACCAGTCCCTGGCGAAGGACATCATGCTTGCTAAAGCAGAGGTCAGCAAAAAAGAGGAAGACACGCAATGAGATGGATCGACACAGGGGCTGCAACAACGGGCTGAAGCATAACAATGATCATGAGAATGGCACAGGACCAGACAAGGTTTCGTTCTGTTGTACACAGGGTCGCTTTGGGTCGAAACCGACTTGATGGCACCTAACAACAACAAGAGTTTAAGTGATTCAAATATGTTCTTGCATCTTCTCAATGCTGTTCCCCTAGCAAATACGTCAACAGGCACCATCTCTGTACTCCCTAACACTTTAAAAGTAACCATCAGTTGATGAACATTAAATATGTAGGAACAAGCACAGTGTATGTGTACACCTAGCAACAGTTGTCCACAGTAGGAGAAAAAATACTGAATTCTGAAAACATCTGTGGATTATATATTTCAAAACCTTAAAGACATACCACATTCCCATTAAAACACATTTTACAGGCCATATAAGTATATCTGATGACAAAACAAAACAATCATGCCATAAAAATAAGACCTAAACATGTAATCCAGGCCATCGCCCTCCAAATCTGCTTACAGCTCAGTCCAGCTATTTCAGGTACCGTGGAGATCTCGTAAGTCGCTGCCCCATTATGTTACTGCTTGTTCAGCAGATGAAGGACATCCTTCACACTCTGTGGGCAACTAGAACCTCAAGTCATCGGACAGGGAAAGTTTTAAGGTATTTCTTTCAATAGCAAATAAAGACTACACACATAAGAGCCACTTAGGATGATTTCACTGTTTTTCTTAATTAGCTTCAACAGTAGAAAAGGAATTATAGGTTTTGCTTGTCATGTAGTGACAAGAAAATCTCTTTGAGTACACTTTTGTTTTGATAACAATGCTACCTAGATCTTGGGGTGAGGAAAGTGGAAATTTTTGTTTTAACATCTAGACGTCAAACTTGGGGGTAGGAGAGAAGAGAGCAGAAACCCTAAAGAAGACCATAAAAATCACCATCAAACGAACGAAGTCCGTTCACGCAGAAGCACCCTACCCTGAGAAATCGTTTATGAATGTGTTGCTTAGGTACCAGAGCCTCAAAAAATGTTTTGACTCAGCAATTTTACTTCTAATGGTTTAGCCTGAGAAAATAATTAGAGAAGTACACATAAGATGTCCAGTTATTAATACTAGCAAAAAATTAGCAATCACGGGAGATTAGACAAAAATTATGTAATCAGAATAAAAACTCTGTGGTAAGTTACTAAAACATCCTCACTGAACTCCACAATCACTTGTCTTCTTCAGTGCTATATCCTCATGACCTAGGCACTGAATAGAAATGGTGCAAGCACTCGGCTGCTAACCAAAAGGTTGGCAGTTCGAGTCTACCCAGAGGCACCTTGGAAGAAAGGTCTAGTGATCTACTTCTGAAAAATCAACCATTTGGAGCACACTTCTACTGACACACACGGGGTCGCCATGAGTCAGAATTGACTCGACTGCAAATGGTTAAGTGGTACACTCATAGAATATCCACTATGCTGCCATTAAAACTCTATATGTCATGGAACATCCCAGTTAATTGGCCTAATCAAGTGTTTAGTGCTTCTGTTCTACCTTCTAGTTTGTTGTGTAGTGCCTGGGATCTTAAAAGCTTGCAAACAGCTATCCAAAGTACAACAACTGGTTTCTATTCACCTAGAGCAACAGAGGAAGGAGAGTCAGGAATAGGAGGAGGAAATGGAATGTGTGGCTAATTGCCTTCATGAACAACTTCCTCTTTTGCCATGAGACCAGAACTGGATGGTACCCAGCTACCATTACTGAACATTTTGATCAAAGATTCTATAGCATAATCCTGATAAAAAGGGGGAAAATGTAGAACAGAATTTCCAATTCTCATGGAATCCAGATTTCTGGAGCCATTGAGGCTGGATGAACCCCTGAAACTTCTGCCCTGACATAATCTTTAAAACTTAAACCAAAAATATCCCCTGAAGTCTTCTTAAAACCAAACAATAGTTTAGCTTAACTAGGAAAGAATGTCTGCCTTGAGCACTGAGCTCTTTTAAGATATAGCTCTACGGTATCAGGGGCCTTGGTGGCACAGTGGTTAAGAGTTATGGTAAACAACAGCTGCTAACCAAAAGGTCGGCAGTTTGAATCCACCAGCCACTCCTTGGAAACCCTATAGGGCAGTTCTACTCTGTCCTATAGGGTCGCTATGAGTCAGAATTGACTCAATGGCAATGGGGTTTTGTACATGGTATCAAACTGACAACAGCAACTTGAAAGATTAGATAGGAAACTTAGGGGTCAGTGAACTTATGTTAATGGAGGAAGAACAACTAGGAAAAAGAGGGTGAGAATGGTTGCACAGCTTAAAAACATGACACAGCACATATATCAGGCATTGTAACATTAGAATAACTTGCTATTCCATCAGTTTGGTAACACTGTCAAATTGCAACTCATGCAATAGGTTTATTCCAGCAAGTACTAAACTAAAATGTTACAAACTGAATCATACCTTCAAATTAGAGAACATAGGTATTCAATTCTCAGTCTTGTTGTATGCCAATTGGTTATGTAAATTCTTTCTTCTTAAAGGACAATACACTGTATTAAAAATAAGACTATCACAGGTTCATGTAGTATTTTCCCCTTTACAAAGAATCCAAGAAATTGACTTAAAAAAAAATTAATGAAATTAAAAAGACCGTGAGTTGTTTTGATACTGTATAGTTTCTATTTTCCATGATCGAAAACTAATTACAACTATTCATAAGCCTATATACCTGATAAAATATATTTATTCAATATCATTGATTGGTGATAGCTTAAACTTATTATAATTTCCAATGGCTATTCAATAAACAGGAGAGCTATGACAGATATTAAAAGCAGAGGCTGTGACTTCTTTTCAAAGGAAGTGAACTTAGTTCTCTGGAAAGATGCCAGTTTAACGACAGTGGAAACTAGTTACCTAGAGGAAAGCAGAGAGTATTTCACCCAGACCTGGAGGGACCACTGGGCTAACTAATTTTAACTATATAATATATCCATTCAATACTCTGCTCCTTTAATGTTCTACCCTAAAAAGAAATTGAATATATTTTAAGCTAGTGGGACGTGATCAAAATCCACTTAGTTACTCTAAAAACATTTTTCTGGAAGATGTACTTTCTTTCTTAAGTACCTACTTATCCTGAACTGCTACTATTGAAGAAACTGAAACCTGCTGAATACAGTAACTTCAGGCACTACTAATAGACTATCCACAGCTCCATCAACCAGGAGAGCTGTCTGGGCCACTGCAGTTTTCCACCATCACAAGATAAGAGGCTGGCTGCTCCTGTCAAGCAGCAGCAGCCAGAGGGCACTGTGAAGGGCACTAGAGATTCATCAAGACAGCAGACCAAATTATGCAGGAGCCTCAGCACAGACTGCTCCAGAGCACTGAACACTCCAGTTTGAAATACAAAGCCTTTTTAAAAAGATCAACTCACTGAAAACAGTAAATCAAACTCAACTGAGCATTAAAACAAAATTTTTTTTAATTATCTCTCTTGGCTTTAAAAATGTGTGAAGCTTTAATAATATGGTCAACTTGTTTAAAATTCCCAAGAATTAAAAATTTATATAACAAGTATTTTAATTTAAGAATTCTTCCTCCTTGTGTTACTTCCAAAGGAAATAACAATGGGGAGGTGGAGGGATAGTTTAATAGAGAAAGGCAGGGAGGAGACGAATGAGAAATTCTTCTTATTCATGAAGAACCACCAAAGTTTTCTGGTTGGAGAACTTACTGCTCACCTACAACAAAAAGTAGGAAGGGCTCAGGAAGAACACTTTCATCATAGTTATCTCTGAAAATAAGTTTCTCAACCATAATTAGGTAGCATATTTAGGTAGCAGTCCAAGCTGCATCTAAAAAACTCAAGTCAAGATGATAATACAGGATAAATTCTATTTTATGCAGAATGCTGTGCCTGGCCTGTGAGGCCAGCAAATAGACTCCAAAAGCCAATGGCTGTGATAAAAAGGAAAAAAAAAATTACTAAATATCAAACATATTTTAATTCCATTTCTGAAAAAAAAATCAGCTCCCTTCCTAGGTCCCCTGCTCCCTAAAAGTGCTGCCTTCGTTGAACACATGTATGATGCATAATTATCAAATTAATGCAGCTCAGACAGTTACTCTGTCTCCGGTGTTGGAAGCATCCACTACCAGGTGAGAAACATTTCAACACACCTTCCTGACCTCCTCGCATTCTTCCGAGGTCCCCCGTTAACCACAGGTTGCTGCCAGCATCACGGGTCACCAGCACTTCTCAGGCCCTTGCTGATGTCCAACCCCTGCAGTCCCTCTGACTGTCTGAAACAGCTCCTGCCCTGCGCCGAAGAGCCCCTGTTAGAACGTGGGCATTAGCCAAACCATCACCGGCTCTGAAACGCTGGCCGGTAAAGCCCTCGAGAAGCCGCCCGGCGGAGGTGCAGCGAGTTCGAGACGGCCAGGACGGCGGGCAGGGCAAGCGGGCGGACGAGGCACGGTGGCCGGGTAGAACCACTCCCTGGGACGTTCGCTCACACTAGCCACTTAATTGTTTAAAAAAATGAAAAGGTGAGACGCGAGGTGGCGTCAGGAGCGCGACCCACGCCTGGTGAAATCACCCAGGGGGTGCGATCCGGGCGATGGCGTCAGGCCCGGGGCCTCCCCACCTGCCACCTGGCTCGGACTTCCTCCTCTTCCTCTGGGCGCCGCGACTCGCCCGGCAAGGCTGATAACCGGCGCGGGGGGAGAGCGAGGGGCGAGGCGGGCGAAGGCCCGGCGGGGTGGGCCAGGCCAGCGGGGGTCCGCGAACGCGCCGGGGACGCTCACCCGCCGGCGAAGAGGTGGAGCAGCGTGTTCTCCTTCTGTTGAGCGCCCGTCGCCATGGCCGCGCCAGCTCCGCGGCCCGTCGCCGCCGGTGCCGCAGCCGCGTGGGGCTTGAGGAATGCTCGAGGTCGCCGGTCCGCTCTCCCGCTACCCCTCAGGCGTCCGTCTGCGCCGCCGCCATGTGCGCACGAACCGACCACAAGCCCCTCAGTCCGCGCCTTCCCGGCGTCGCCGCCGGCGCCTCAGCAGCCTCAGCGGCGCGAGCCCGGCGCGAGCGAGAGCCGGCGCGCGGCCGTCACGTGGCGGGGGCCGGGCCTTGACGTCGAGCGGCGGCGCGAGCCACAGGGGCGGGGCGCGAAGCGGAGGGCGGGCGCAGCGGGGGTGTCGGCCGGGATCCTGCGCGCCCATAGGCCGGAGAGCCCACGCGGGCCGGGTGACTGCACAGCCTGGGCGGGGGGTCTGCCCGGAGGGGAGGGACGGGCCCAGCCAGCGAATGCAGGGAGTTGGTCCCGCTTAAGGCTGCAGCGTTCCCGTTTCCACCCAGAGGCGGCAAAATCCGGCTTTGCCGAGGCCTTTGGACTTGGCTTTTTTATTTTTCATCCCTGGATGGTGCAACTCAGAGCGACCCGTAGGACAGAGTAAAACTGCCCCACAGGGTTTCCAAGGCTGTAATCTTTACAGAAGCAGACTGCCACATATCTCTCCTGCAGAGCCACTGGTGGGTCGCTGTGAGTTGGAATCCACTACATGGCAACAAGGATTTTCCGATGATGTAAACGGTTTATGCGCCCAGCTGCTAACTAAAAAGAAGTCCACCCAGAGGCGCCTGGAAGAAAGGCCTGGTGATCTACTTCTGAAGAATCAGTCATTGAAAACCCTATGGAGTTTTATTCTGACACACGAGTCACCATGAGTCCTAATAGACTGGACAGGCAACTGGTTATTTTTAGTTTGCTTTGTGATATTTAAGATGTGCAAAAAGGTACAAAAATTACATCTCACAGCCCTGGACTCACCACCCAGCTTAGGGAAAATAAAAAATAAAAAAGATCAGAACAGCGCAAAACCTGTGTACTCCTAATATCACTTTGTGTATTTTTGATCTTTCTATAAATAGTATTCTATGCTGCATGTATTTTGCAATATGCTTTTTGGCCTATATTTTCTGATCATCTCCAGCCCAGACTTCTTCTGAGCTCCAGGCTTTTATATCCAGACGGTTTCTCTATTTGTTTGCCCCTGGATCACGGTCAAACTCTGCCTGGCATCATCTCAACCTCGGGTCTCCCCAAATGACACACAAGCCTTCCCTGACCAGCCTTCAAGCACAATCTATCACATGACTCCATTCAATTTCCCAAGATAAGCTTCTGCAGTTACTTTGCTGATGTATTTGTTTGTTTCTTGCCAACCGTCCACTCCTGGAATGTAAACTTCAGGAGTGCAGGGACTTTGTTTCTCTTGTTTACTTCTTGTTCCTGGACAGTACCTACCACCTAGAAAAGCCCAAGGATCTAATGAATAAATGTTCCAAATGGAACTCATTATTTTTCCCTTCCCCCAAACCTGTTTTGCCTCTTGTATTTCCTGTCCTGGTGGTGACAACACCATCTGCACAGCCACCAGCGTCAGAAACCTGCCTTGCCCTAGACCTCTCTCTCTGAGCAGCCCAGCATTCACAAGGCACTTCTGTTAAAATTCACCTGAATCTATCTCCTTCTCTGTGTTCCCTCTAGCTCTGCTGCTGCTTTCAAGTCTTCATTGTCTCTCACCTACTTTGTAGCAAAATCTTCTAACTGCTCCCCCTTCTCCCCTTTAGTCTGTTACCACACCACCCCCTCAACCACCTCCCCCAAGCACCAGAGGTGGAGCAAGCACACCAAGCCTTAGTCTTCAATCTCCCGGAGCTGCTAAAAGTACTACCTCCACCAGACCAAGCAGCTTGATGTCCTGTGTGTAAACATAAAAAGAGCTTAAATAGCCAGGGAACTGTGTGCAAACACAGGCGCTAGCAGGCCAAACTGTATTTGATTTGTGGGACTCTTAAAAGCCACTCTTAGGAGCAATCATCCAAAATACAAACAGAGTGATTATTCTACATTAAAGCCATTGCTCCCAGCCCTAGAAAGAAGGAAAGTCCTACTCCAAACCCATTACCATTGAGTCGATTCCAACACATAGCGATCCTAGAGGACAGAGTAGAACTGCTCCATAGGGTTTCCGAGGAGTGGCTGGTGAATTCCAACTGCCGACCTTCTGGTTAGCAGCTGAGCTCTTAACCACTGCACCACCAGGGCTCCAAAGTCATACTGGTGCTCAATAAATGGAGAAAAGAAGAAAGAAGGAAGGGAGGGAGGAAGGAAGGAAAGAAAGTTTCTTCATACTTCCTGAATCTCTCAAATCCCTTGCTTTAGTCCCTTAGGAAGTCGGCATTTTTCTTAGCTGAAGATGGTTTATGAAGCGTGAGTGGAGCTGGAGGACAGTATTGCTGACGCTATTAACCAGGAGGGAACTGCTCCCCCTCTGGGCAGGATCTTAATTCCCTGGAGTAGAGTCCTCCATCTCTGCTCCCCGCTCACAGAGGCGTTTGAGGCTGGGACCCAGGCTCCTAACTCCTAACACATGGCCTCCTGCCTTCTTTTCCTAACACTTCCTAACCCCTCCTCAGCCTAGGGCTGTGCTGGGCACAACAGCCCTCCGCATCTCCTTCATGTGAGCCATGCTTTCTGCCCTCATGTGTTTCCAAGGTCTTTCGTCTAAATTATCTCTTTGGATACTCATAATGTTTGCCAGTCCCATTGTTTCTGTTCTGTTTTTCTGAAAAGCAGGATAGATGTGCCCAAGGTCACACCTCCAGATAGTGGCTGATGCAAACATCTTTCATGCCTCCATGCTTTTGAACAGGCTGTTTTCTCCGCCTAGGATGTCCTCCTTCCTCCGCTGGCCAAACTCCTGGAGCTCCTCTCAGACTGGCTCAAATGGATGCTTCCCTGCCATTGAGGGCTTCTCTCTCCTCTACCCCCACTGCTCAGCACCCTACTGCAACGAGCTGCACCAGCACTCATTCCCTGGCATACATGTCGGTGGGACAGACGACATTTTCAGTGGGAAGTCTGGCAATTTCTGTCAGAATGTTGAAATGCATGTGACCTTTGTAAAATAATTTCTGAGAATGGAAACAAAGTTAAAAACAATACTAAAAAACCAAACCCATTGCCGTCGAGTCAATTCTGACTTACAGCAACCCTAAAGAACAGAGTACTGCCCCATAAGGTTTCCAAGGCTGTAAATCTTTATGGAAGTAGACTGCCACATCTTTCTCCCGTGGAGTGGCTGGTGGGTTCTAACCACTGACTTTTCGGTTAGCAGCCGATGGCTTTAACCACTGACCCACCAGGGCTCAAGAACAATACTAGAGATTTTTCATTTGATCAACAATTTGTGGATTGGGGAACACACAGCCTAAACCACATGTTCCAAAGAAATGTGGCTGCACTGGGGTTTGTATCGTCAGAGGGGAAGAAAGAGAGTCCGAGAAGTCCCAGCGGTTTTAGTTGGTTTTTCAGAGGTTCATTAAAATGTCCTTCAAAATCTTTTCTTCTCTGAAATGTTAGTTTGCTTAAGGAGACAAATGTCACAGGTCTGAGAGGGGTTCATTCCCTGCCGAGTGGCTCTCAGATAACTAGGCATCTGCTTATCTGGAATGCAGGAGTTAGAGAGCAGAGCCTGTTGATTATGCATAAATCTACAGAAACAAGCTAATTACTATTTCTAAAAGTTAGATTTACCTATTATCTTAAACTTTTGCCTTGTGTTACCAGGTAGCAGCCATGCTCTTCCAGACTGAGCATAAATAACTCCATCTTTGTTTTTAGCTTCCACAGCCACATTTCTTCCCTTTTGACCAAGCCTCCATTAGGAGGTGCTAATCACCTACAAATGGAGTAACCATTCTTCTGCAAGGACTTTTACCTCCTGTTGTTGACTTCCTCATCATTTACCTTATTTCAGTGTCATTTCACCTCTTGTTTATTTTCTTCACCTTGCCGTGCTGTTAGGCCTCCTCTTCTGGGTGAGTCGTTTCAGGGTTTTATTAGTGGAAGATTTAGGCCAAATTTGAGAAACTCCTCAGCCAGAGTGAAGACCATTAGCTACCATATTTTTACACAAATAACGTGTGCCTTCTGTGTTTGTTTGCTGGCCACACCCACCCCCATAAGGTATTTTTGTAAGTGTGCTATAATAATTTTTTTTTTTTTTTCAGCAACATGTGGAAGAGGATCAGCATGGTGGTGCCTGTGAGGGTGCCTCATGCGGGAAGGGTGCGGCACACAAACAAACACAGAAAATGAACAATATTTGTGTAAAAATACACTAATACCTGTATATCAACAGTCAGGAAACCCTGGTGGTGTAGTGGTTAAGAGCTACAACTGCTAACCAAAAGGTCAGCAGTTCGAATCCACCAGGCTCTTCTTGGAAATCCTGTGGGGCAGTTCTACTCTGTCCTTTACTGTTGCTATGAGTTGGAATCAACTCGACAGCAACGGGTTTGGTTTTTGTTTTTTTCTCAGTGTAGCTACTGAAAGCCCAACTCATAAGACCAGCACAAGAAGGGAAAAGAAAAACATTAAGACTTAAAAGACTACCTCATTAAAAAAAAAAAAAGGAAAGAAAAAACCTAGCAACTACCAGTGACAGCTTACTGAGTCCAGACAGAAACTCAGACACAAAATGAGACAGAAAAACCACATGAATTCAGTGGCATTATGTACTGAACGGTGTCTCCCAAAAATATAAGTTGTAAATCCTAACCTCTATGCCTGTGGTTAACCCTATAGGGCAGTTCTAGTTTGTGCTATAGGATTGCTATGAGTCGGAATTCGCTCCATGGCAATGGGTTTTATGCTTGTGATTATAATCCCATTTGGGAATGGCTTGTCTTTGTTATGTTAATGAGACAGGATTAATGTAAAGTGTGTCTTGAATTAATTTCTTATATAAAAAGAGCAGATTAGGACAAGCAAGCAGAGATGGGGAAAGACTGATGCCAAGCCATGTGGAGATCTCCAAGGAACCTGGACACAGAAGCTAAAGAGATACGGACTTTACCCCAGAGCTGACACAGAAAGAAAGCCTTCCCCTAGAACTGGCACCCTGAATTCAGACATCTGTCTCCTAAATTGAGAAAATAAATTTCCTCGTTAAAGCCATCCATTTGTGGTATTTTTGTTATAGCAGCACTAGATAAGGCAAAATTTGGTACCAAAGAGTAGGGTGCTGCTCTAACAGATGCCTAAAATGTGGCAGCAGTTTTAGAATTGTGTAATGTGTAGACACTGGAAGAGTTTTAAAGTGCCTAATAGTAAGCACGTGTCTGTCAGTTTGTTGTACTGTAGGGGCTTGTGTGGTGCTGTGATGCTGGAAGCTATGCCACCAGTATTCAAATACCAGCAGGGTCACCCATGGTGGATAGGTTTAAACTGAGCTTCCAGATGAAGACAGACTAGGAAGAAGGACCCGGCAATATACTTCTGAAAAGAATTAGCCAGTGAAAACCTTATGAATAGCAGCAGAACGTTGTCTGACATAGTGCCAGAAGATGAACCCTTCAGGTTGGAAGGCACTCAAACGACACCTGGGGAAGAGCTCCCTCCTCAAAGTGGAATCGACCTTAATGACATGGATGGAGTCATTTCAAGACCTTCACCTGCTGATGTGGCACAACTCAAAATGAGAAAAAACAGCTGCAAACACACATTAATATTCAGAACGTGGAATGTACAAAGTATGAATCTAAGAAAACTGGAAATCATCAAAAATGAAATGGAATGCATAAACATCAATATCCTAGGCATTAGTGAGCTGAAATGTACTGGTATTGGCCATTTTGAATCAGACAATCATATGATCTACTATGCCGGGAATGACAACTTGAAGAGGAATGGTGTTGCGTTCATCGTCAAAAAGAACATTTAAAGATCCATCCTGAAGTATAAGGCTGTCAGTGATAGGATAATATACATATGCCTACAAGGCAGACCAGTTAATACAACTATTATTCAAATTTATGCACCAATCACTAAGGCCAAAGATAAAGAAATTGAAGATTTTTGCCAGCTTCTGTGGTCTGAAGCTGATTGAACATGCAGTCAGGATGCATTGATAATTACTGGCGATTGGAATGCGAAAGTTGGAAACAAAGAAGAAGGATCGGTAGTAGGAAAATATGGCCTTGGTGATGGAAACCATGCTGGAGATAGCATGATAGAATTTTGCAAGACCAACAACTTCTTCATTGCAAATACCTTTTTTCAGGAACATAAACGGTGACTATACCTGTGGACCTCGCCAGATGGAATACACAGACTACATCTGTGGAAAAAGATGATGGAAAAGCTCAATATCATCATTCAGAACAAGGCAGGGGCTGACTACAGAACAGACCATCAATTGCTCATATGCAAGTTCAAGTTGAAACTGAAGAAAATTAGAACAAGTCCCTGAGGGCCAAAGTATATCCCTTGAGTATATCCCACCTCAATTTAAAGACTATCTCAAGAATACATTTGATGCCTTGAACACTAATGACTGAAGACTAGATGAGTTGTGGAATGACATAAAGGACATCATACATGAAGAAAGCAAAAAGTCATTAAAAAGGCAGGAAAGAAAGAAAAGAGCAAAGTGGATCAGAAGAGACTGGAAGTTGCTCTTGAACATCGAGTAGCTAAAGTGAGAGGAAGAAATGATGAAGTTAAAGAGCTAAACAGAAGATTTCAAAGGGTGGCTTGAGAAGACAAAGTAAAGTATTATGATGAAATGTGCAAAGACCTGGAGATAGAAAATCAAAAGGGAAGAACATGCTCAGCATTTCTCAAACTGAAAGAACTGAAGAAAAAATTCAAGCCTTGAGTTGCAATATTGAAGGATTCTATGGGGAAAATATTAAACAATGCAGGAAGCATCAAAAGAAGATGGAAGGAATACACAGAGTCACTGTACCAAAAAGAATCGGTTGACATTTAACCATTTCAGGAGGTAGCATATGATCAGGAACTGATGGTACTGAAGGAAGAAGTCCAAGCTGCACTGGAGGCATTTGAGAAAAACAAGGCTCCAGGAATTGACGGAATACCAACTGAGATGTTTCAACAAACGTATGCAGCACTGGAGGTGCTCTCTCGTCTATGCCAAGAAATTTGAAAGACAGCTACCTGGCCAACTGACTGGAAGAGATCCATATTTATGCCTACTCCCAAGAAAGGTGATCCAACCGAATGTGGAAACTATCAAACAATATCATTAATATTACACACAAGTAAAATTTTGCTAAAGATCATTCAAAAGTGGCTGCAGCAGTATATCTACAGGGAACTGCCAGAAATTCAAGCCGGATTCAGAAGAAGACATGGAACCAGGGATATCAGTGCTGAAGTCAGATGGATCCTGGCTGAGAGCAGAGAATACCAGAAAGATGTTTAACTGTGTTTTATTGTCTATCCAAAGGCATTCGACTGTGAGGATCATAACAAATTATGGATAACGTTGCAGAGAATGGGAATTCTAGAACACTTAATTGTGCTCATGAGAAACCTGTAAACAGACCAAGGAGCAGTTGTTCAAACAGAACAAGGGGATACTGCGTGGTTTAAAGTCAGGAAAGGTGTGCGTCAGGGTTGTATCCTTTCACCATACTTATTCAGTGTGTATGCTAAGCAAATAATCCGAAAAGCTGGACTATATGAAGACGAATGGGGCATTAGGATTGGAGGAAGACTCATTAACAACTTGAGATATGCAGATGACACAACCTTGCTTGCTGAAAGTGAAGAGGACTTGAAGCACTTACTGATGAAGATCAAAGACCACCGCCTTCAGAATAGATTACACCTCAACGTAAAGAAAACAAAAATCCTCACAACTAGACCAATGAGCAACATCATGATACATGGAGAAAAGACTGAAGTTGTCAAGGATTTCATTTTACTTAGATCCACAATTAACATTCATGGAAGCAGCAGTCAAGAAATTAAAAGATGCATTGCATTGGGTAAATCTGCTGCAAAAGACATCTTTGAAGTGTTAAAAAGCAAAGATGTCACCTTGAAGACTAAGGTGCACCT
>NW_004444069.1:5814728-5835517 GCF_000243295.1 Trichechus manatus latirostris | reverse complement strand
GAGATTACATCTCACATACTTTGGACATGTTATTAGGAGGGATCAGTCCCTGGAGAAGGACATCATGCTTGGTAAAGTAGAGGGTCACCGAAAAAGATGAAGACCCTCGACAAGATCGATTGACACAGTGGCTGCAACAAAGGGCTCAAGCATAACAACGATTGTGAGGATGGCGCAGGACCGGGCGGTGTTTTGTTCTGTAGTACACAGGGTTGCTATGAGTCGGAACGGACTCAACAGCACCTAACAACAACAACAATAGTAAAAGCCCAGATTGCGTTGAAGAGACTGTTGGTAGAATTATGGACGTCAAAAGTGACTCCAGCGAGAGCTTAGAAGGAAGTGAGGAGAGCTATAGGGAAAGTCTCTGTCTTCTTAGAGAATACATAAGAAGGCAGCAACAGAATGTTGCTAGCATTGTGAACACTAAATGTGCTTCTGGTGAGGCTTTAAAAGAAAATGATGAACATGTGATTGGACAATGGAGGAAGGACAATGCTTTTTATGCAGTGGCAAAGAACTTGTCTGAATTATGTTGAAATGTTTGGTGGAAGGTAGAACTTGTAAGTGATGAACTTGGATATCTGGCTGACGAGATTTCTAAGGAAGATTTTAAAGAGGATGTGTAGTTTCTCCTTGCTGCTTATAGTAAGATGCGAGAGGAAAGAGACTGACTTAAAAGTGAATTGTGCAAAATGAAAACAGAACTTAAAGATTTGTAAAATTCTGTTGTACAACCTAAGGAGACACTTGGGTACACAAACTTCTGTTAAAGAGATTAAGCCTGTGACTGATGGATCTAACCAACTATGCCAGCAGAAAACTCATCAGCTTAGACTGAAGGGGACAGAGAAAGAACGCTCTCTGTCTCTTGTAATTCTAGAGGCAGGAGACAGGCAAAGGAGCTACATCTCTTGTCTTCCAAGAAAAGAAAAGGACCATCCCTGCAAAACTGTTGGAAGGAGCAGTGTTGGTTTTAAACGGTGGGGCCACAGCCTCCTAGGTTTCAAAGAGTTGGATCTTCGCCAACTTGGTTCCACAGTGTGGGGCTACCATTAAGCTGTGCCTGCGGAATGGGGCTGCCATCCAAAACCAAGGAAGTGGGGCTGCCATGGCCAGGGGGCAGAAGAATGGGGCCTGCTGTGTCTGAGGGGGTGGAGTCGCCACTCAGATGGGCTAGGAGGATGGGGCCACCTGAAGCCTAGGGAGCAGAGTTGCCACCCTACAGAGCCTGGAAGGTGGAGCTGAAGCCCAGGGCCGAGGGGCTGCCACCCAGAATCCAGAGGGTGTGGCCAACACCCAGAACCTGGAAGGCAGGGCCACAGCCCAAATGGTCTCAGAGAACAGATGATTATTTTCAAGCCTTGAGAGCTAAATGTAGTATGTTCTGCTGGGTTTTGGACTTGCTTGGTGCCCATTATCCCTTCTTTTCTTCCAATTTCTGCCATTTGTAATGGAAATGTCTACCTTGTGCCTGTTCCACCATTGTACTTTGGAAACAGATAACTTATAATCTAGATTTCACAGATTTACAGATGAAGAGGAATTTTGCCCCAGGATGGAATATGCCTAAAGTCTCACCCATACTTGATTTAGATGATTCAGAAGATGAGATTTTGGACTTGCAATTGATTTTGTTTGCTTTTTTTTTTTTTTTTTTTTTATTGTGGCACGTATATACATAACAAAACATTTGCCATTTCAACATTCTTCACATGTACAGATCAGTGATGCTAATTATGTTTCTCATGTTGTTCTCCCATCACCCTTACCTATTTTCATATTTGTCCATCACCCTTAACAGAAACTCAGTGACCCCCTAAGCACTGAGTCCTCCTTTTCCCCTACCTCCTGCCCTCCTCTGGTATGATGGTTAAGATTGTGTGTCAGTTTGGCTGGGCCATGATTCTCAGTGTTTATATGTGATCACCCCCATGATGGGATCTGCTGTGAGTAGCCAATCAGTTGAAAGGGAGTTTCCTTCAGCGGGTGGCCTGCATCTGAATATAAGTGGACGTTCTGGATTTTGCCCACTCTGGATCCTGTGGCTGCCTCCTGTTCTTGGGACTTGAGCTATCAGCTTATCTGCCGATCTTGGGATTTGTCGATCTTCATAGCCTGTGAGCGGAAGCCCTGCCCTCTGACCTGCCGATCTTGGGTTCACCAGCCCCTGCAGCTACATGAATCAGGAGAAGCCTTGTGGTCTTGCCTGCTGATCTTGGGATTCGTCTATCTTCACAGCCTGTGAGCAAGAGCCCTGCTCTCCAACCTGCTGGTCTTGGGTTCACCAGCCCCTGTGGCTACGTGAATTGGGAGAAGCCTCTATCCTGATCCATGGACTTGGGACGTTCCAGCCTCTACAATTGAGTGAGCTGTTTCCTTGAGATAAATCTCTCTCTGTATATATTTATACTCCTTACTGGTTTTGCTTCTCTAGAGAACCCGGCCTAAGACAGCTGGTAACCACTAATAAACTTTGATCTCTATACAATTGCCTACTCCAGATATTTCATATAAGTGGGATCATACAATATTTGCTCTTTTGTGACTGACTTATTTCACTCAGCATCATGTTTTCCAGGTTCATCCATGTGGTAGAATATCTTAGAACATCATTTCTCTTTATAGCTGAATAATATTCCATTGTATGTGCATACCACATTTTGATTATCCATTTATCTGTTGATAGACATTTTGATTGTTTCCACCTTTTGGCTATTGTGAATAGTGCTGCAATGAACACTGGTGTACAAGTATCAGTTTGTGTCCTTGCTTTCAATTTTTTTGTGTATATACCTAAGAGTGAAATTGCTGGATCATATTGTAATGCTATGTTTAACTTTTATTTTTTTAATTTTATTGTGCTTTAGGTGAAAGTTTACAGTGCAAATTAGTTTCTCATTCAAAAATTTATACACAAACTGTTTTGTGACATTGGTTGCAAACCTTACTATGTGTCAGCACTCTCACCCTTTCCAACTGGGTTCCCCGTGACCATTCATCCAGTTTTCCTGTCCCTTCCTGCCTTCTCATCTTTGCTTTTGGGCAGGTGTTGCCCATTTGGTCTCATATACTTGACTGAACTAAAAAGCATGTTCCTCACATGTGTTTTGGGCTGTTTCATAGGCCTGTCTAATCTTTGGCTGAAAGGTGGTCTTCGGGAGTGGCTTCAGTTCTGAGTTAGCAGGGTGTCCTGTGGCCATAGTCTTGGGGGTTCCTCCAGTCTCTGTCAGACCAGTAAATCTGGTCATTTTTTTTTTTTGCGATTTGAATTTTGTTCTACATTTTTTTTCCTGCTGTGTCTGGGACCCTCTATTGTGATCCCTGTCAGAGTGGTCAGTGTTGGTAGCAGGGCACAATCTAGTTCTTCTGGGCTCAGGCTGCCAGAAGGTGTGGTTCATGTGGTCCATTAAGATCTTTGGACTAATATTTGCCTTGTATCTTTGGTTTTTTTCATTCTCCTTTGCTCCAGACGAGATGGACCAATAGGTGTATCTTAAACTGCTTGCAAGCTTTTAAGACCCCAGGCACTACTCACCAAAGTAGGATGTAGAACATTTTCTTTATGAACTATGTTATGGCAATTGACCTAGATGTTCCCTGAGACTGTGGTCCCCAGTAACTTGGTCCCTCAAGGTGTTAATATGTGTCTAGGAAGCTTCTATGACTTTTCTTTGGTCAAGTTGTGCTGACTTCCTCTCTATTGTGTGTTGTCTTTCCCTTCACCAAAGTTAACACTTGTCTACTCTCTAGATGCCATGATATTTTCAATCACCTCATATGCATGTGAAAGTTGGACAATGAAAGGGGGACTGAATTTAAATTATGTTGTTAGTAAAGAATATTGAATACACCATGAACTTCCAGAAGAATGAACAAATCTGTCTTGGAAGAAGTACAGCTCGAATGCTCCTTAGAAGCAAGGATGGCTAAACTTTGTCTCACGTACTTTGGACGTGTTATCAGGAGGGATCAGTCCTTGGAGAAGGACATCATGCTTGGTAAAGTAGAGGGTCATTGAAAAAGAGGAAGACCCTCAATGAGATGGACTGATACAGTGACTGCAACAATGGGCTCAAGCATAACAACAATTGTGAGGATTGCACAGGTGTTTCGTTCTGTTGTACATAGGGTCGCTATGAGTTGAAACTGACTCAATGGAGCCTAACAACAATTATCTAGTTAGTGATTTCTTCTTCCCACCCCTGCCCTCCCTTGTAACCATCAAAGGTTGTTTTTTTTCTGTGCGTAAACCTTTCCCTGAGTTTTTATAACAGTAGTCTCATACAATATTTATCCTTTTGTGATTGACTTATTTCACTCAGTATAATGTCCTCCAGATTCACTCATGTTGTGAGATGTTTCACGGATTCATCATTGTTCTTTATTGTTATGTGTATGTACCATAACTTGTTTATCTATTCATCTATTGATGGGCTCTTAGGTTGTTTCTTTTTGTTATTGTGAATAATGCTGCAATGAACATGGACGTGCATATGTCTATTTGTGTGATGGCTCTTATTTCTCTAGGATATGTTCCTAGAAGTGGGATTGCTGGATTGTATGGTATTTCTATTTCTAGCTTTTTAAGGAGGCGAGCCATATTGTTTTCCATAGTGGTTGTACCAGTTGACATTCCTACCAGCAGTGCATAAGAATTCCAATCTCCCCAAAACCTCTCCAACATTTGTTATTTTCTGTTTTCTTGATTAGTGCCACGAATGTTGGAGTGAGATGGTATCTCACTGTAGTTTTGATCTGCATTTCTCTAATAGCAAGTGATTGCGAGCATTTCTGTGTGTTTATTAGCTGCCAGAATGTCTTCTTTGGTAAAGTGTCTGTTCATATCCTTTGCCCATTTTTTAGTTGGGTTATTTGTCTTTTTGTTGTGAGGCATTTTATAGATTTTAGAGATTAAACGCTTGTTGGATATGTTGTAGCCAACATTTTTTTCCCAGTCTGTAGGCTCTCTTTTTACTCTTTTGATGAAGTCTTTTGATGAGCATAATTTCATTTTTAGGAGCTCCCAGTTATCTAATTTGTCTTCTGGTATTTGTGCATTGTTAGTTATGGTTTGTACTGTATTTATGCCATATATTAAGGCCCCTAGCATTGTTCCTATTTTTTCTTCAATGATCTTTATTGTTTTAGATTTTATATTTAAGTCTTTGGTCCATTTTGAGTTAGTTTTTCTGTATGGTGTGAGGTATCAGTCTTGTTTCATTTTTTTACAGATGGACATCCAGTTTTGCCAGTATCATTTGTTAAAAAGACTGTCTTTTCCCCATTTAATGGACTTTGTTCTTTGTTAAAGATCAGCTGACCATAGGTGGATGGATTTATGTGTGGGTTCTCAATTCTCCATTGGTCTATATGTCTGTCATTGTACCAGTACCAGGCTGTTTTGACTACTGTGGCTGTATAGTAGGTTCTGAGATCAGGTAGTGTAAGGCCTCCTACTTTGTTCTTTTTCATCAATAATGGTTGCTTATTCAGGGCCTCTTTCCTTTCCAAATCAAGCTGGTGATTAGTTTTTCCACCTTGTTAAAGAATGCTGTTGGTATTTGGATTGAGATTGCATTACACCTGTAGATCACTGGGTAGAGTTGACATTTTCACAATATTAAGTCTTCCTATCCATGAGCATGGTATGTTTTTCCCTTTATGTAGATATTATTTGGTTTCTTGCAGTAGCGTTTAGTAGTTTTCTTTGTATAGGTCTTTTACATCCCTGGTTAGATTTATTTCTAAGTATTTAGTTTTTTCAGGTGATTTACAACTTTTGGGATGAAGTGATGGGGTGAATGTATTTTACATGTGGGAAGGACATGAATTTTGATGGCATAAGGGTGGAACGTTATGGATTGAACTGTGCCCCCCAAAAGTATGTAGTATAAATCCTAACCTCTAAGCAGGTGGTTATAATCCAATTTGGGAATGGCTCATCTTTGTTACGTCAATGAGACAGTATTAGCATAGGGTGCGTCTTGAATCAATTTTTTTTACAAGATATAAAAAGAGCAGATTAGGATAAGCAAGTAAGGAGAGATAGGGGAAGATTGATCCAAGCCACATAGAGATCTCCAAGGAACCAGGAAACAGAAGATGAAGAGACAAGGACCTTTCCCCAGAGCTGACAGAGAGAGAAAATCTTCCCCTAAAGCTGGCACCCTGAATTCAGACTTCTAGCCTCCTAAACTGAGAAAATAAATTTCTGTTTGTGAAAGCCATCCACTTGCGGTATTCATGTTATAGCAGCTCTAGATAACTAAGACAACCATTCTGTGAGGCTATCTCAAAACCCAGGCTTATTATAATCAACACCACTCAAGACAAACATATGGAGAATCCAGTTTCTTAAAATGTATACAGCAATTCTTGGATAAGACTGACTCAATTCAAAAGAAAAATAGGTCCCAGATAAACTCATTAACTTGCCAGCATCTCAGATGGAGGGATTTTATTCAGACCCTTTGACTAAAACTAAGCATTAAACAAAAGTTCTCAAAAAAAAAAAAAGACAATGCAAATGGGAACTCATTTTCCCAAAGTGATCACTGAAATTCTAAATTACCTCAAGTATATTCAGCTTATAGCATTTTTGAACATGAACCCTAAACCAACATCCCAGTAGGGGGGAAATCCAGGCTCATTTATCAAGGATGTTAAGAATCTCATTCTCTTAGTTTGAAACTTTGGTTTCCCGGAATCAAATAAAATTCCTAGCGGGGAGTCTGCCACGGGGTTTGGTCAGTGTTTTGTTTCACAGTGTGCCTCCTTTGCATGAGAGTTTTCTTGTGGCTGGTGGGCAGCGTAGTGCTCTGGCCCATCTCACGTCCCAGCTTATCCTTCCATGGTGCCTTTCTGTTAGTGGTGAGTGCCATAAAAGCATCTAAGATGCTCAACCCGTGCCCACATATTTTTGTGACTTAAAGACTCTGAGATCCCTTTGTAACAACCATACAAAACCTGGTTTCATTCTTTCTGAACTTAATTCATTCTGCCGGCTAGAAACCTAGTCTCTTATTTTACTAGTCTCTCCAGTTGGAAAGTACCTTAAAGTGGCCAGTGATTTAACAAACTGTTTTTAGGGAGCTCAAACAAAAATCCAAATACAAACAAGGCCTAGACCCATAGTTCTTGGCCATGTAGCGAGCCAGAGTTATACTAGGAAAATCAGCTGCTTTCTGGGATTCAGCATACCCCATACTGAGATAGTCCTAGTTGCTATGATTCACCAAACTCACAGTAGATATTAGAGTTTGCACTACCCATCAGGACAGCAGTTTCAAAGTCAACAATTCAAAACACAAATTGAAAAATCTCAGAAGAGCTACTACACAAGCTGCGGAGCTCGGATTCTGAGTTTTTTTTTTTTTTCACTTGAGTGGCCCTGGCATAAAGTGGAGACAAAAGAACCCAATTAGTTCAGCTTGGTACCAAAGCTCAAAACCAGCAATTGATCTCAGGATCTCAGAGGCTACCTAGGGAATCCCACTGCTGACACCAGATATGTAAAAGAATTTCTGAGAATAGAAACAAAGTTAAAAACAATACTAGAGACTTACTATTCGATCAATGATTTGAGGATCAGGGAGCACACAGCCTAAACCTCATGTTCCAAAGAAATGTGGCAACATCGGGGTTTATATTGTCAAAGTGGAACAAAGAGAGTCTGAGAAGTCCAGTGGTTTTAGCTGGTTTTTCAGAGGTTCATTAAAATGTCCTCTGAAATCCTTTCTTCTTTAAAATGTTGGTTTGCTTAAGAATACAAATGCCTGAGGTCTGAGGGGGTCACTCCCTGCAGAGTGGCTCTCAAATAACTAGGCATCTGCTTGTCTGAAATGCAAGAGTTAGAGAGCAGGGACTGTTATTATACACAGATATACAGAAACAAGCTAATTACTATTTCTAAAAGTTAGGTTGTTTTCTTTATGTTGAAGTGTAATCCATAATGAAGGCTGTAGTCTTTGATCTTCGTTAGTAAGTGCTTCCAGTCCTCACTTTCAGCAAGCAAGGATGTGTCATCTGCATAACACAGACTATTAGTGAGTCTTCCGCCAATCCTGATGCCGGGTTCTTCTTCATATAGTCCACCTTCTCAGATTATTTCTCAGCATACAGATTGAGTAAGTGTGGTGAAAGGATACCACCCTGACACACACCTTTCCTGACTTTAAACCACACAGTATCCCTTGTTCTGTTCAAACGACTACCTCGATCTATGTACAGGTTCCTCATGAGCACAATTAAGTGTTCTGGAATTCCCATTCTTCAAAATGTTACAAAATAATTTGCTATGATCCACACAGTCGAATGCCTTTGTATAACCAACAAAACACAGGTTAACATCTTTCTGGTATTCTCTGCTTTCAGCCAGGATCCATTTGACATCAGCAATGATATACCTGGTTCCACATCCTCTTCTAAATCTGGCCTGAATTTCTGGCAGTACCCTGTCAATGTACTGCTGCAACCGCTTTTGAATGATCTTCAGCAAAATTTTACTTGCATGTGATATTATGATATTAACAACATTGTTAGATAATTTCTGCATTCTGTTGGATCACCTTTCTTTGAAACAAAAACAACAACAAAAAGTTAGGTTACTTATCTTAAACTTTTCCTTATGAAATGAGGTAGCAGCCATGATCTTCAGACTGGGCATAAGTAACCCCATTTTTGTTTTTAGCTTCCACAGCTACACTTTTGATCCAGCAATCTCACATCAAGGAACTTATTCCATGCATGCATTCATTCATTCAATGTATATTTATTGTTCATTTACTCTGTTCAAGACAGTATTTAAGTTCGGGGTACAGCAGTGATTAAAATGGATAAAAATCCAGTGGAACAACCAGAATGGAAATGAGACTGTTCATGCATTGTGAAGAATGTAACCAATGTCACTGAACAATTTGTGTAGAAATTGTTGAATGGGAACCTAAACTGCTGTGTAAACCTTCATCGAAAACACAATAAAGTATTATTTTAAAAAATTGATAAAAATCCTTAATGAAACATTAGCAATCAAGCCCAGCAATATGTAAAAAGGATAAGACATCATGACTAAATAGTGTATATCCCAGGAACGAGAGATTGGATTAATATTTGAAAATCAATCAATATAATTCAGCATATTAATGGAATAAAGGATAAAAATCAATCATCCCAATAGATGCAGAGAAAGTCTTTGACAAACGCAAACACACATTCATGAAAAAAGCTCTCAACAAACTGGGGACACGAAGAAACTTCCTTCACCTGATAATACCTACAAAAACACTACAGCTAGCATCATACTTAACAGTAAAAAGCCAACCACTTGCTCCTAGGATTGGCAATACGGCAAAGATGTTTGCTCTTACTACTCCTAGTCAGTGCAATAAGGCAAGAAAAAGAAATAAAAGGCATAAGGATAGCAAAGGAAGAAGTAAAACTATCTTTAGTCACAGATGACATAATTGTTTATATAGAAAATCCTAAGGAATCCATGTAACAACCTCCAGAGCTAATCAGTGAATTTCGCAAGGTTTCAGGACACAAGGTCAATATACAAAAAATAATAATTCTTTTTGCTAGCTGCAAACAATTTCAATATGAAATTTAAAAATATTCTAGTTACAGTAGCATCAAAAAACAAAGAAAGAAGTCAGACATAAAAGAGTACATGATTCCATTTATATGAAATTCTAGAAAAGGCAAAACTCATCTATAGTGACTGAGAACAGATCAGTAGATGCTGAGGACTGGGAATGGGTAGGTGATTGATTACAAAAAGGCTGAATTGAACTTTCTAGGGTGATGAAATTGTTTTATATCCTGATCGGGGTATATACATTTGTCAAAACTCATTGAACTATACCCTTAAAATGAGTGCGTTTAACTATTTACATAAACTTAATCTCCATAAAGCTGATTAGAAAGAAAAAAAGCAAGGCAAATATATGTACAACATATCAGGGGGCATTGGTAGTTCAGTGGTAGAATTCTCATCTTCCATACATGAGATCCAGGTTCAACACCTGGCCAATGCACCTCATGCACAGCCACCCTCCCACTTCTCCTTCCCCCATGTCTGTCAGTGGAGGCTTGTGTGTTGCTATGATGCGGTCATGGATTGAACTGTGTCCCCCCAAAATATCATCAACTTGGCTAGGTCAAGATTCTCAGTATTGTATGATTGTCTACCATTTTGTCATCTGATGTGGTTTCCCTATGTGTTGTAAATCCTATCACTATGATGCAATGAGATGGATTAGTAGTAGTTATATTGATGAGATCTACAAGATTAGATAGTGTCTTAAGCCAATCTCTTTTGAGATATAAAAGAGAGAAGCGAGTAGAGAGACATGGGGACATCATACCACCACAAAAGCAGTGCTGAGAACAAAGCTCATCCTTTGGACCTGAAGTTCCTGTGCTGAGATGTTCCAGACCAAGGGAAGACTAATGCATCACAAGGACCTTCCTCCAGAGCCGACAGAGAGAGAAAGCCTTCCCTTGGAGCCAGCACCCTAAATTTGGACTAGCCTACTAGACTGTGAGAGAATAAACTTCTCTTTGTTAACGCCATCCACTTGTGCTATTTCTGTTATAGCAGCACTAGATGACCAAGACAGATGCTGAACAGGTTTCAGCAGAGTTTCCAAGACGGAGTAGGAGGAAAGGCCTGATGATGTACTTCAGAAAATCAGCCAATGAAAACCCTATGGCTCACTGACCATGGGGTCTAGGCAGCATTTTGTTTAGTTGTGGATGGGGTTGCCATGAGTCAGGGGCAGCTAACAACAACAACATATCAATTTAGAGATTAAAAAGTGCATAGACAGCTCTACACAGAGTTCATTTAGCAGGCACCAGATTCCAGACAGGTACAAGTCCCACTCCCTGACATTGGTGGTGTGGGAGAAGGGGGTTGGGAGAGGAGAAGCTTGTTTGGGCCTTTCGTGATCATTCAAACCTAGACGAGTCTGAGGCTTCCTGATGACCTGCTGCTGGCTTCTTACTCCTTCTCCGACTTTTGGCTGTCAGACCTCTAGTTGCTTCTTTAATCCTTGTTTTCTGCAAATGCTGTTGGCTCTTGGAAAACCTTCCCCCTGGGTTTGGAGTTTTGCAGAAAGCCCAAGGCCTGTTTCCCCATTTGGAGGCCCTGGGTGTGTTCTGCCCAGTGGCAGCAGTGGCAGGTGGAGTGGTTTGGGGGCAAAGGATAACTGCCCAGCAGACCACTGCTTTCTCCTGAGCTGAGTTCCCGGTGCACCCCTAATGAAGCCTCACCAGCCAAGCTTTCCTGATCGTGAAGGGCCTGCATTGTTCCTGGCTCCTCTAGCAAGGACGACTCATTGCCAGCAAGTCTCCGTCTCTGTGTCCACAAGGCTGAAACCTGTTTTTCCAAACACTTTGTAAGCTTTTGGTCCCTAGCCATATGATTCCTGATCATTTCTTAGAAAGAAAGCACCTTCCATAGAAGGTCAATTCTCAGAGAGCCAGAAGGTCAATTCCTATCTCTTTTGAAGACTTTGGCAGACACTCAATGTCAACGGAGGATACTTGTAATTGGTCTATCTGGCTGGCTGTGGCAGGCACTTTTTCCTCCCTTCCTCTGATTATCCCCATTTTACAGATGAACAAACTAAGCTTAACAGAAGTTAAGTAACTTGCCCAGAATCAAGATTTGAACCCAGCTGGTGCCTGCAGAATGTGAGTGCTTAACCACCAAGCTGGGGCAGAGAGGCAACAAAGCACAGAGGTTAGACATGATCGCCCTACAGTGAGGCTGTGTGGGTTCAAATCCCAGAACCTTGGAAGTTACTTCATCTCTCTGAGCATCTATTTCGCCAGTCATGAAGGGGAGATGGATAAGAGTTGTAGCTGCCTCACAGGGTTGTGGCAGGATGACATAAGATAATTGGGCCTACGCCAGAGACCATGCCCAGGAACCAGACGCTTTGTCATTTCTATGCTTTTGTCTCCATCAACGTGGGTTTAAATAACACTGGTTGGTGGGTCAGGAGCTGGCAGATGGAAAGGCTATTTACTGAGCAAGAGACTTTGAGGATCCTGGGCAAAAGTATTGGGGTTCTGGGCTCAGAAGGTGACTCTGAGTTGGGAAGGGGGCCCCTTGCCCTCATCAGCCTGGTACCCAGTGCTGATCACTCTGAACACCAAGGGATGCTGGACCATGGAGCATGAACATAGAGCATCAACAAGCAGCAGTGTCTGGACCACAGTGAGAACTCTTTCAGCAGCTTCCTATCACTGAGGGGTGGGGCAGAGCAACAGGGAAAAAAAGGGTGAGTACCACTCATTCATTCATTCACTCATTCCCTCGAATGATTTGCCTCCTCCTCCACTGCAAGCCTGAGAGCATGGCACAGGGCATCCTGGTGGGTGAGATTCACAGGTCCTGCCTGCCTGGCTGGAGCTCATTCCTGTGGAAAGAAAGACAACAGACAAGTCTTAGAGGAGAAGCCCCCCACCACACCATGCTTGTCTGGGGAGGGTCAGGGAAGGCTTCCGTGAGGAGGTGACACCTGAAGGTGGACCAGTAATGATCCCAGGCCAAAGGAAAGGGGGGAGAATGGTCCAGGGAGTGGGAGCAGCAGGGGCAAAGGGCCTGAGGTGGGAGAGAAAGGCCATCTGAAAACCAGTCCCACAGGGCTGGAGAATGGCAGGGAGAGAGGAAGAGGCACCTGGCTGAGGAGGTAGGCCAGATCCACCAGGAGGACCCACAGATTTGTACTTTGTCCCAAGGGCAATGGGAAGCCATTGAATGGTTTTTAAAGAGCCGTGGTATGGTCCAGACTGGCTTTTGAAGAGGATGCTTCTGGCTGCTGTATGGACCAAAAATTGGTTGGGGGGAAGAGCGGAATCAGAAAGACAAGGATGAAGACTTCCTGATGGTGCAGACAAGAGAGGGGGCAGAGAGAAGGAGACTGGCTGTTATTTAGGAGGAAAACTCCAAATGACGAGGCTTTGTGATGGGTGGGGTGGGAGTGGGGGTGAAGCCTATGGTCCCTGCAGCAGACAACTGGATCTTTGAGCCTCTGTGAGGCACCCACTGAGACAGCCTACTTATAATGGGCGGGTGCACTACGAAGGTGGGTGACAGAGTTCCTGCAGCCAGGAGGAAGGGGCTCAGAGACTCCTCTAACTTGGGGGTTCAGTGTCCACATGACCTCATGTTATAGCCAGAGGATGGCAGGGGGCCATGTCCTGTTCTACCTTGATTCCTCAACTTGTCACTGATCATGTTGGGCTCTCCTGGCCCACCCTGGGCTTGCTGTGATTTAAAAGTGTGGGGTCAAAGCAGCTTACCTGACTCGGAGCCAAAGGGCTTGCCCCAGACCCCAAACTGGTGAGCCCACCAGTGTCCCCAAAGTCTCCCTGGCCACTCTGATCTAGAACCTGCCCCCGGAATGAAAATACAGAGACAGAAGTGCACTGAGGAGCCGCCCTGGACAAGCTGAACCAGGAAGAGCTGTTTTTGTTGGTGCAGCTCCACCTCATTTGTGTGCCACGGCATTTTGAGAAATAATAGGTCTCTCTGGCTTCCTGTAAGACATCCCAGGAACTGGTAGACAAAGGACTTAAGAGTGAAGCTGGGAGTCCCAGCAGCTCTATGTAGACAATGCAGATGGGTGCAGGTCCCTGCTAGTGCCACCGGCTGTGACTGCCACGTGTCATGGAACTGCGTGAAACAGAGCGGCTTGGGCTCTGATGAGGTAATCTCCAGTGAGTTTTTTTCAGGGCCTGATCACCCAGAGTGGCAGAACCAGGGCACCCTTTAGAGGGCTGAAAGCATAATATGCCAATAAGCCCTGGGGGTTTGAAGAATTCATTAGCTCCTGGATATTATCCAACGTTCATCACTGCCAGGGGAGCTGGCTCGAGTTGCAGGCTTGGAATCCGCACAGTCTAAGTAGGGCAGAGCTAGGGCAGAGCCGTGATGCTGCCACCCTGGGCCCAGGTCAAGGGGAGCAGCAGGTCTGCAAAGGGCACCCAGAAGTCTCCCTAATATTTATAGAGCGTGTTTTCTGTGTAAGGTCCCTGCGCAGAGCAAATGGCTAGCTCTCTGCTACTAACTTAAAGGTTGGAGGTTTGAACCCGCCCAGTGGCACCACGGAAGAAAGGCCTGGCAACTTCTGTAAAGATTACAGCCAAGAAAACTCTATGGAGCAGTTCTACTTTGACACACATGGGGTTGCCATGAGTCAGGACTGACTCGACAGCAATGGGTTGCTCTGTGCTTTACTTGTATTAATTCACTTAAATGTCACAACGACCCTATCAGTTGGAGACTATTATTATTGTGCTCATTTTACAAATGAGGAGACTGAGGCACAGAGAAAAATCACTGTCCAAAGTTACCCAGGTCAGATTGAACGAGGGGTTTGGTGGCTTCAATCTCCACCCAAGACTGGACTAGAGGCTCTAGCAGGGTGCACCCCTAGCCTTTCTCCCTCTGAAATTCAAGTTAAGCTGATCTTCCCTATTGTAAGCTGATTCTTCCTATTATAAGCCATCTTAACTATTGATCACTATCTTAGTTATCTAGTGCTACTATAACAAACAAGTTTATTCCAGCTTTAACAAACAAGTTTATTCTCTCATAGTCTAGAAGGCTAGAAGTCTGAATTTAGGGCACCAGCTCCAGGGGAAGCCTTTTTCTCTTGTCAGCTCTGGAGGAAGGTCCTTGTCATCAATCTTCTCGTGGTCTAGGAGCATCTCTGTGCAGGGACCCCATGTCCAAAGGACACGCTCTGCTCCTGGCACTACTTTCTTGGTGGTACAAGGTCCCCCGTCTCTCTGCTCATTTCTCTCTTTTATATCTCAAAAGAGGTTGACTCAAGACACAGCCTAATCTTGTAGATTGAGTCCTGCCTCATTAACATAACTGCCTGTAATCCTGCCTCATTAACATCATAGAGATAGGGTTTACAACCCATAGGAAAATCACTTCGGATGACAAAATGGTGGACAATCACACAATACTGGGAATCATGGCATAGCACAATTTGATACACACTTTTGAGGGACACAATTCAATCCATAACAATCACCCTCTGTTACTGGTGAGGGAGGAGGAAGGCGGGATGGTGAGGCACTTATTGGCAGAGCTAAAAGAGCTTTGTAACACTTGCCCAAGCAGGACAGAGGCCAGGCTGGCCCAAGAGGCCCGAAGGGCCAAGGAGCCAAGGGGCTGAGAGGCCAAGGGCCAGGGAGAGGCTTGCCTGTGGGCATGGGCCGAGAAGCTGTCCAGACCAAAGAACTATATCTTGAGTCCTTCCTGATCCTGAATTGCAAGCTGGTACTTCCCTAAAATAACCCCATAACCATGAGTATTGTCTGTGAGTTCTGTGTGGCCGTTGTAATGAATTATCGAATTCAACAGAGAAGTAGAGAGTGTTGTGGGAGGGACTTGGTGTCAAAAATGGTAAAAAGGTTGGAGAGTGGAGGCATGTTTGACCTCTGCCTCATAGGAATCAGCCTTGAGTGTTGATCTTGATTCTCCTTCCACCTTATGTAGTTAGAGGAGGTCAGACACCACCAAGACATTTTTACAAATAGGCAAGTAGAATTTAACATTGACCAAACCACATCTACTGATTTCTCATCCGACCCTCCCCATAACTGTTCTCCCTCCAACCCCCCTGCTTCATCTTCGCACTGGATAGTCACCATTAAGTTGCTTGCCAATGGTGGAATTATAGCCAAAAGGCTTAGTGGTATCATCAAATCATGAAAAACCTGATAACATTCTTTTTTTTTTTTTTTTTGTGCAACGTATACCTGAATTCCTCCTGAATGTCTGGGCACTGGGACTCAGCTGTGAACAAGACATGGTCTCCACCCCTTACAGAATTTGCATTCCGGTCGGTGAGACCAACCACAAACAAGGAAACAAATTGTACATTAACTCATTGTCTTGTGCCGTGCCTGATGCCAGGAAGGAAATAAATGGGTGCTGTGATGAATAATTGCTTTAATGATCTAGAGTTAGCTGTGGAGAGGGTGGGCAGGGAAGGCCTCTCTGCAGAAGTGGCATTAGGCTGAGATGTGGAGGACACAAGGGAGCTAGGCTTGTAAGACCCTGGGAGGAGTGTCTCAATCAGAGGGAACAGCGGGTAGGTGCAAAAGCCATGTGGCAGGAATGAGCTAGGATTGTGTGAGGAACTGAAAGAGGGAGGCAGTATGGCTGAAGCTTGGTGAGTGAGGGCAGGAGAGGTGCAGGGGTGGTGGTGGTGGTAGAGAGGCAGGCTGCGTGTTCCTGTTAGTAGATATGGCCTTTTACCTTGAGCAGTTGGTTTTACTCCCTTCTCCATCCGGGATTGTCTTACAGCAGCCTATGTTCTGAATACATCCCAGTGCAAACATTAAAACTGCACTAATTCAAGCTTCATGAACCTGTGACAATGACAAGTGTTTATATGTGATCACTCCCACGATGAGATCTGCTGTGAGTAGCCAATGAGTTGAAAGGGAGTTTCCTTGGGTGTGTGGCCTGCATCCGAATATAAGTGGACATTCTAGCTTTTGCCTGCGCTGGATCCTGCAGCTGCCTCCTGTTCGTCTGATCTCTGGTTCTTGGGAGGCCTCCCCAAAGTGAGGAGAGATGGAGAAGGGAGGGAGCAGTTACCACTGTGGGGACCTGGGGCTCAATTCCTCTGGGGATCCCCTGTGAAACAGTATGGAAAGCAACTCAGAGTCATCCCCCAGGGATGAGCAAGCTGGGTGTTTATCAGCCCTCTCTCATTCCTCATGGGCTAACTGGTCGCTCCTGGGGAGGGAACTCCTGGCTGCCTCCTCAGACCGTGCATGTTCCCGCAGCCAGGGAATATCCCCAAGGAGGAACAGGGGCTGCATGGGATCATCTGCAGGTCACTTTTGGGGTTGGCAGAGGGAATACGGGTGGAACCCCACATTGTCTGATCCATTAAGTTAAGCACTCCCAGTTGGTAGTCGCTGGGGGAGGTGGAGAGGCCTGGCAGAAGCTCCGCTCCCTCAATAATGGTTTTGCAGGGCTCCCACCAAAAAAGTCCAGCTGAATATGAGTTCAAACCCAACATTTCGAAGCATAATCTGCTCCCCCCGCAACAGTTCCAGACCTCCACCAGCATACCCCCATGGCACAGTCTTTCGTGCCTCTGTGCTTTAGTACATGCCGTGCCCTCACGAGGACTCTCTCCCCTTTTCCGGCTTGTAGATTGACTCCAAATGTCACCTCCCTAAGGAGGCCCCTGCCCTCCTCCCCCAGGCCTCGCTATCCCTGCTTCCTCTTCACCCTCAGCACTGTAGCCCCATATCCCAGCAGAGAAGGATTTGATTACACTGGTCTCCCTGCTTGAGTCTCCACTGCACAGCCCATGCCAGCCCAGATGGTACATCTACGATGACTAGATAACAGAATCCAGTCCTGCCCAAAATGCCCTTTATCCCTTCTGCAAGGCAGGGCCTTTCTCCAGTAAGGCTGGTAAACTTAGTTTCAATAACCCCATGACCTTGAAAGCAATAACACTGAAGTTCTTTTAAACAGTGTGTGAAATTTAGATTTGTCTCCCTTCAGAAGGAGTCCCTGGGTGGTGCAAACAGTTAAGTGCTCAGCTACTTAACCAAAAGGTTGGTGGTTCAAACTCACCCAGCAGAGCCTCGGAAGAAAGATTTGGCAATCTGCTTCTGAAAAGTCACAGTCATGAAAACCTTATGGAGCAGTTGTACTCTGAAACACATGGGGTCACCATGAGTCAGAATCGACTTGACGGCAATGGGTTTGGTGTTTTTTGGTTCTCTCTTCAAAACGTGAGGATCAGTGGAGTTTTAAATGCACCTCCCAGTTTGGGGCACACACTGGCCAGCTTGCTGCTACTTCTTTTCTTTGTTTATTTGACACTCCTTTGGGAGGCTGGCTCATCCTGGCAGGGGTCCCCGGGAACTTATTGTTCTATGAGAGTGTTGGAGATGTTTCCTTCCTCCAGCTTTCACTGGGGCTTCTCCTGAGAGGCAGAGGGGGTCAGCTGAGACTCTAGGAGGAGTCTGAGTTGCCAGCATTTCTTAGGCAACCACCAGGGACAAGCCAACCTTTCAACCAACAGCAGCTGCCGAGCTGGCGCGCCGACCCTGGTTGTCAAGGACATGCACGGGGACCTGGTCCCTCTGTAGCCTCACTGGTTGCTGACAGTGACTTATCACATTTCCACACTCAGGACATGAGAATCATCTTGTTCCTGGATGGCAGATTAGATCACGAGTGGAAAGTCTGAGTGAGGCCCAAACTGCAAAGCAGCGCTTCCAACTGGTTCGCTCCTGATTTGAACTCCTGCTGAGAATTTGCATTTCTAACAAGTTCCCAGGCCATGCTAATGCTGCTGGTTAGGGACCAATTCTGAGAACCACTAAACCAAACAAAAAAACCAAACCTGTTGCTATGGAGTTGATTCTAACTCATAGCGATCCCATAGCTATGAAAACCACTAGTAGAGAAAAAAAAAACCCAAACCCACTGCCATAGAGTTGATTCCAACTCATATCGACCCTATAGGACAGAGTAGAACTGCCCCATAGTGTTTCCAAGGTTGTAAATCTTTGCGGAAGCAGATTGCCACACTGTTCTCCTGCAGAGCGGCTGGTGGATTTGAACTGCCTCCCTTTTGGTTAGCAGCCAAACCGTTTAACCACTGTGCCACCAGGGCTCCTGTACTAGTAGAGGAGTAGTTCTCAAAATTTATTATACATAAGAATCACCTGGGAATCTTGTTAAAATGTAGATTTTGATTCGGTATATCTAGGGTGGAAATGCAAATTCTCAGCAGGGGTTTGAACCAGCATGAACCAGTCTGAAGCCCTGCTGCAGAGTGACTTTGGGTGGGTGTTTCTACTCAAGGATCTTGGCCCTGGAGGGGATGAAGGGGAGTATCCATGCTTTGAAGACAGCTGCAACTTAACTTTTTAATTTTTATAGCTTAGATTTGACACCAGGAATCATGTCCACCAACAAGGATGAAAACAAAGAAAAACTAATTAATCTATTAGCCTCAGGGGCATTTTATTATACATCTGGCTTGATGGTTTCTTTGGTTAGAAGATGGGTCAGCCAACAAGTGCTGGTGGGCCAGTTTTTGTATGGTCCACGAGCTAAGGATGATTTTTACAAAAAATAAAATTTTAAGAAGGAATAATATTTCATGACACTAGAAAAGTATTTGTTGTTGGTTTTGTTGTTTGGTGCTGTCAAGTAGGTTCTGACTCATAGTGGCCTTATGTACAATGGAACGAAACACTGCCTGGTCCTGCACCATCCTCATAATTGTTGTTATGTTTGAGCCCATCGCTGCAGCCACTGTGTCAATCCATCTTGTTGAGGGTCTTCCTTTTTTTTTGCTGAACCTGTGCTTTACCAAGCATGATGTCCTTCTCCAGGGACTGGTTCCTCCTGATAACATGCCCAAAATACATGAGATGAAGTCTCACCATCCTCGCTTCCAAGGAGCACTCTGGGTGTATTTCTTCCAAGATAGAATTGTTCATTCTTCTCGTAGTCCATGGGATATTCAATATTCTTCGCCAACACCATAATTCAAAGGCATCAATTCTGCTTCAGTCTTCCCTTTGATGCATATAAGGCAATTGAAAATATCATGGCTTGGGTCAGGTGCATCTTAGTTCTCAAAGTGACATACTTGGTTTTTAACACTTTAAGGAGATCTTCTGCAGCAGATTCGCCCAGTGCAATATGTTCATTTGATTTCTTGACTGCTGCTTCCATGGGCATTGATTGCGGATCCAAGTAAAATGAAATTCTTGACAACTTCAATGTTTTCTCCATCTATTATGATGTCACTTATTGGTCCAGTGTGAAGATTTTTGTTTTCTTTATGTTGAGGGATAATCCATACTGAAAGCTATAGTCTTTGATCTTCATCAGTAAATGCTTCAAGTCCTCTTCACTTTCAGCAAGCAAGGTTGTGTCATCTGCATATTTTTAATGAGTCTTCCACCAATCCTGATGCCACAGTCTTCTTCATATAGTCCAGCCTCTTGGATTATTTGCTCAGCATACAGATTGAATAAATATGATGAAAAGATGCAACCCTGATGCACACCTTTATTGATTTTAAACTATGCAGTATCCCCTTGCTCTGTTTGAATGATTGCCTCGTGGTCTATGTATAGGTTCCTCATGAGCACAATCAGGTGTTCTGGAATTCCCATTCTTGCAATGTTATCCATAATTTGTTATGATCCACACAGTCGAATGCTTTTGCATAATCAATAAAACACAGGTAAACATCTTTCTGGTATTCTCTGCTTTCAGCCAAGACCCATCCAACATCAGCAATGATATTCCTTGTTCCACATTCTCTTCTAATTTGAATTTCTGGCAGTTCCCTGTTAATGTACTGCTGTAGCTGCTTTTGAATGATCTTCAGCAAAATTTTACTTGTGTGTGATATTGATGATACTGCTTAATAATTGCTGCATTCAGTTGGATCATCTTTCTTTGGAATTGGTACAAATATGGATCTCTTCCAGTCATTTAGCCAGGTAGCTGTCTTCCAACTTTCTTGGCAGAAAAGAGTGAGCGCTTCCAGTGCTGCATCAGTTTGTTGAAACATCTCGATGGGTATTCCATCACTTCCTGGAGCCTTGTTTTTCGCCAATGGCTTCAGTGCTGCTTGGACCTCTTCCTTCAGTACCATCGGTTCTTGATCATATGCTACCTCCTGAAATGGTTGAAATGGTTGGTAGAGTGACTCTGTGTATTCTTTCCATCTCCTTTTTTTTTTTTTTTT
>NW_004444069.1:5803381-5805710 GCF_000243295.1 Trichechus manatus latirostris | reverse complement strand
TTCAGGATTGTTGTATTCTCTGTTTGGCTTAGTTTTTCGGATCTTTGCTGTGGAGGGACGGTGTGGTGCTTCTGCCTAGAGCACCAGTTTGCCGGAACTTCTCCATCTTCTTTTGATGCTTCTTGCGTCATTTAATATTTTCCCAGTAGGATCCTTCAGTATTGCAACTAGAGGCTTGAATTTTTTCTTTGTTTCTTTCAGCGTGAGAAATGCTGAATGTTCTAACTCCAGGTCTTTGCACATTTCATTACAATATTTTACTTTGTCTTCTTGAGCTGCCCTTTGAAATCTGTTCAGCTCTTTTACTTCCATTAATTTTAGCTACTGTACGTTCAAGAGCAAGTTTCAGAGTCTCTTTTGACATCCATTTTGGTCTTTTCTTTCTTTCCTGTCTTTTTAATGACCCCTTGCTTTCTTCATGTATGATATCCTTGATGTATTCCCACAACTCTTCAGTCATTAGTGTTCAATGTGCCAAATCTATTCTTGAGATGGTCTCCAAATTAAGGTGGGATATAGTCAAGGTTGTATTTTGGCTCTCGTGGACTTGTTTTAATTTTCTTCAGCTTCGACTTGAATTTGCATAAGAGCAACTGATGGTCTGTTCTGCAGTCTGCCCCTGGCCTTGTTCTGATTGATGATATTGAGCTTTTCTATCATCTCTTTCCACAGATGTAGTCGATTTGATTCCTGTGTTTTTCCATCTGGTGAGGTCCACGTGTATAGTTGTCATTTATGTTCCAGGCCTGAAAGGGGACGGAGTGGCCACAGGACTTGTAAAGCCACACAATTCTGGATAGCGAGGGTTCTGTCAATGGCATCAGAAGAGTGGCCCTGGACAGCCACCAGGCCGGCTCTGCCGAGGAACCCACATGTCCCAGGTTATAAATGCTACTCCCCAGTCTCGGTGCTAGGGATGCTATATTATTTAATTTTCCTGATTTTCTTTAAATCAAACTGTATCTTCTCTGGGCCCCCGCCCAGTGTAAGGAGTGACATTCTGTATCAGGCATTACTGCAGCTCCCACTGCCCTGGGGTTCTGAAAGGGTCCTGAGGGTCTTCCAGTCACTGCTGATCTGCCCTCTGTCCTAGCCCATGTGGACTTCTGAAGGCAGACAGGCTTCTGCTCCATTGCCAAACTAAATCGTGGGGAAAGGGAGAGCTTTGCTGCAGCTCGGAGCCCCATCCCCATCCGACCCAGAATCAGCTCCATCTCTGGAGACTTTGTGTCCGTCTAGGGCAGCTGAGGAAGCAGCCAGACCCTCTGTCTGCCACTTCCTTGTGTTGAGGCAGCCAATGCACTCCCTGCCCACCCTGCCCACCACTCCCTGAGTCCCTAGCCTCAGACGATTGAACTCCTTCTGGAAACTAAGGACTCTTAACTTTGCCTCAGAGTAGAGAATTCCTGCATGTCCAGCCTCAAAGCCCAGCTGGGCTGTCTTAAAGGTGGGGAAAGGGAGGGAGTGAAAAGCAGTCATGTTCTTTTCTCAAGAACAGGGAATCAAAACGCTCATTCTTTCATATTTCAGTAGGTAATCTGAACACATTCAAGCTCCCTGTCCTCAGCTGGGCACTCTTGGCCACTCAGCAAGCCTTTGGGGGTGCCCCAGCCAGGCCAGACTCTGCACTGGCCTCAGCAAATCTCCACTCTGGTCAGACTCCACCGGCTCCACTTCCCCTGAGTGAGCAGCCGTCTTCAAGAGAAAACAGACATCAGGGCTGTCAGTCTCGAGCCCCCTCAGCTTCCTGCCATTGGTGCACCCAGCATACCCCCTCCCTTCTTGCGTGCTTCTGATGCAGTGGAAGGGGATCCCCCTGCTCCAAGACAAGCTCTCCCCCATTCACCTCCTCTAACCCCATCAATGATCTCTTCTTCACCATTTTGGTTTTGTTTTTAAATAACCCTTTTTATTTGAAAGTAGTTTTTAGATTAACAGAAAAATTGCAAAGATAGTACAGCAAGTTTCTGTACACCTCTCCCCCAATTTCCCCTTATTGTTACCATGTTACATTACTATGGTCCATTTGTCACAACTAATGAGCTAATATGGATACATTATTATTAACTAAAAAAACACCAGGGACTGCCAGAAGAATGAACAAATCAGTCTTGGAGGAAGTACAGCCAGAATGTTCCCTAGAAGTGAGGATGGCTAGACTTTGGCTCACTTACTTTAGACACGTCATCAGGAAAGACCAATCACTAGAAAAGGACATCATGTTTGGTAAAGTAGAGGGTCAGTGAAAAAGAGGGAAACCCTCAGTGAGATGGATTGTGTCTTAGTCAGGTTCTCTAGAGAAGCAAAACCAGTGACGTGCATATATATA
>NW_004444069.1:5736245-5803281 GCF_000243295.1 Trichechus manatus latirostris | reverse complement strand
GAGAGAGAGAGAGAGAGAGAGAGGGAGAGAGAGAGATTTAACACAAGGAAATGGCTCACAAGGTTGTAGAGGCTGGCAAGTCCTAAGTCCGTGGGTCAGGCGTCAGGTTGGAAGCTTCTCCCGACTCACATATCTGCAGGTGCTGACAAACCCAAGATCTGCAGGCAATACAGCAGGTAGATGGCTCAAGTCCCAAGAACCAGAGGTCACATGATGGCAAGCTGGATGCAGGATCCAGAGCAAGCAAGGAAGCTTTGCCAAAATGTCCATATATATATCATCATATATATATATATTGGATGCAGGCCACACCGCAATGAAACTCCTCTTACAACTGATTGATCACATCACATCACTGCCAAATTACATCATTACATAACTGCCAAACTACATCATTATGTAACTGCCAAACCACTGAGAATCTTGGCCCAGCCAAGTTGACACACAATAGCTGCAACAATGGGCTCAAACATATCAACAATTGTGAGGATATCATAAGACCAGGCAATGTTTTGTTCTGTTATACATAAGGTCACTATGAGTCAGAGCCCACTCAATGGCAACTAACAACAACATACTTTATTCAGATTTCCTTAGTTTTACCTAATGTTCTTTTTCTGTTCCAGGATCCCACATTACACTTAGCTGTCATGTATCCTTAGGCTCCTCTTGGCTGTGACAGTTTCTTAAGAGTTTTCTTGTTTCCGATGACCTTGACAGTTTTGAGGAGGACTGGTCAGATGTTTTGTAGAATGTTCTTTTGTTAGACTTGCTGTTTTTTTCATGATTAGACTGGGGTAATAGGTTCTTAGGAGAAAGACCACAGAGGTAAAGTGCAATTCTCACCATATCATATCACAAGTACATGCTCTCAACATGACTTACCACTGATGATGTTGACCTTGATCACTCGGTTGAGGTAGCTTGTTAGTTTCTTCACTGTAGAGTTACTCTTCCACCTCCCCCCACTTCTGTACTGTGATGTTTGGAAGGATGTCACTATGCACAGCCCATGCGTAAGGGGTGAGGAGTTATGTTCTACCTCCTTGAAGGTCTCAGTATCTACATAAATTTTATTAGGAATTCTTCTGTATGGGAAATTTACCTCTCCATTTATTCAATCATTCATTTGTAGCATTGTGGGCTCATGGATATTTATTTTATACTTAGGGTTGTAATCCGATACTAAATTATTGTGTTGCTCAAATTGTTCCAGCTTTGGCCATTGGGAGCTCTTTTAATGGTTCCTGTGTCTCTTTGACACATCCCCACAGTTTTGCTTTTTGAGCACTTCCTTAATTTCTTGCTCTACAAGATGCTTCAGGCTCATCTTATATGTTCCCTGCCCAGCCCTTGAATCAGCCATTTCCCCAAGAAGCCCTGGTTCCTTTTATTGAGGAGAATGGAATTAGAAACCAAGATCTGGGTTCTTGTTGTGCTCATTACTACTGGGATGTCATTGCTTCTAGTCTTTTCAGTGGGCAGAGCTTGGAAATATATGTACGCGTACTACTAATCCATGTATATACACATATCTATAATATCTGTATTTATCCATCTATATGTATTTAAGTAAACGTGAGTTCATACCAATGTCTCCAACTCTAAACCAGTATCACACGGTTCATTCTAGCCTTCCCCCCTTGCTTATCTGTAACCTCCCACTTCAACAGTGAGAAACTTGGCTCCTACCGTCCATTTAGTTGTTTATTCAATCCCAGTATACATGTATTATTGTTGTTGTTAGGTGCTGTTGACCCTATGTATAACAGAATGAAACATTAACCAGTCGTGCACCATCTTCACAATCATTGTTATATTTGAGCCCACTGTTTCAGCCACTATGGCAATACATCTTGTTGAGGGTCTTCCTCTTTTTCGCTGACCCTCTACTTTACCAAGCACAATGTCTTTCTCGAGAGATTGGTTCCTCCTGATAATGTGTCCAAAGTAAGCCAGATGAAGTCTCGCCATCCTCGCTTCTAAGGAGCATTCTGGTTGTACTTCCTCCAAGATAGACTTGTCTGTTCTTCTGGTAGTCCATGGTATAGTTGATGTTCTTTACCAACACCATAATTCAAATGCATCAAATATATGTGTATAGGAGGTCAGAATTGTTAACCTGTATGTATTCCCATGAGAAACAACTTTATCAACTAGAGTACAGTGCTTATGTGCAATTCCTTTTGTCTTTAGTCTTACAGTCTCCACTCATCTCCAAAGTTACTTAAGTTAGCATCTTTCTCCCCACCTCCTCAGTGCTGTTACGCCATATATTTGTAATATACAGGTAGTCTCTGACTTATGACAGTGTTCCGTTCTGACAACTCTGTCGTAAGCTGGTTCTGACATAAGTCGAATACCTTGTTTTTTTTTTTAGTTTTCATTATTATTACCTTTTATTATCAGTATCTATAAATCCAATCTTTATTTGTCTTTAGGGGTTGGAAACATTTCATATAAATTTACATATATATTTTAATACATATATACATACATAAAAATTACACAAATCATAAAAATTTACTGTGATGATGAAGAAGAGTTTGATGACTTTGGCATTTTGTCAGTTGCAGTAATAATTCCACTTGTGGAAGATTCTGGATCATCTGGATTATCCCTGGGACTGAGGATAGTGTTTCTAGTAAGAAAATTGGTGAGAGTTGTCTGTATAGTCCTTTTCTTTTTTTTTTTTTTCATATATTTCACAGTAACATTTCACTGCTTGCTAAATCTGCCTATAGACTTTAGCAAAGCAATCAGCATTTGGGTTCATGTTTTCAAGCAACTGAAGTCCCTGATTTAGTTTAGAAAAAACTTCAGCTAATCCTTTCACTGTTAATTTTTTTTGACAACTTCTCTCCTTCATCTTCCTTATTATTTCTTTCTTCTTCAGCCTTTCTTTCCTCTTCAAAATCCACAAAGTCTTGATCTGTCAATTCCCCTTCTTCATGATCTATAAGCCATTCCACATTGGCGATATCAAGTTCTAAATTCAGCATTCTTGCCATATGGACGATTTTCCCACCGATCTCTTCAATCCTATTAACCTGGTCAAATGTTTGGAGCGTGTTCACATAACTCAGCAATTTTTTCCATATCTCCTGCATGCATCTTCCTGTAAACTTTCTTCCATCACCTGCTATATGGTAGTGTTTTGAATAGTAAATCACAAAATTGAACATCTGTGAGTGAACATCTGAGGATGATAACATCAGCAAATTATGTGCTGCAACACTGTATCTAGTACATACTATTAATGATAAGATGTACAAACCCCCCAGAAAAAACAGATGGTTGTAAGTGCAGTTCATCATAATTTGAATACGTCATAAGTCGAGGGCTGCCTGTAGTTAGATTCTTATGTCACAGTCTGTATTCCATCCTGGAATCCCCTGAACTCCTGATTTTTTTTTTTTTTTAATTCCACTCTTTGAGCTATAAAGCTCTAATTGGTTTTGACAAATGTACAGTGTCACGCATTGACCACTGCAATGTCATACAGGACAGTTTCACTGCCCTCCAAAACCCCCTGCTTCACCTGTTCAACACTCTTCTCCCACAACCCTTGGCAACCATTGATCTGTTTCCCATCCTCTTTTCTGCATCTCAACTGAACTGAACTTTCTTCAGGGCTCCTGCCCACCAGCATTTAGTGTCTTTTGAAGACCTTCATGGCATTTTATTCCTTTTCCCCTTCATAACTGAATTCTGTGTTTGTCGTCAGCCTGACTTCCATGCTCACCACACCCTGGAACTACTCCCACCAAGGTCACCGATGGCTTCCTTGTTGCTAAACCTAGAGGGCCTTCGATTCCCTCTGTGGCTACCTCCTGGCATCATCCACTGCTGGTTTCCCTCCCACCTCCCTGCTTGGTCAGCTCAGTCTCCTCCAGGCGCTCCTCCTCCTCTGCTCACTTGGACCAGGCTTGGGTTCCTCAGGGCTCAGTCCCAGACCTGCTCTTCTCACTCTACAGTGTGTCTCTCTGGTGACTCATCTCCTCTTATGGCTTTAATAAGCACCTATGTGTTGTAGAAGGAAACCAGGTAATGCAGTGGTTAAACACTTAGCTGCTAACCAAAAGGTTGGAGGTTTGAACCCATCCAGCAGCTCCGCAGGAGAAAGACCTGGTGATCTGTTCCCGTAAATATTAACCCATTGCCATAAAGTTGACTCCAACTCATAGCAACCCTATAGGACAGAGGAGAACTGCCCCAAAGAGTTTCCAAGGAGCAGCTGGTAGATTTAAACTGCCAAAGTTTTGATCGGCAGCCAAGCTCTTAACCACTGCTCACCAGGGCTCCCCCGTAAAGATTACAGCCTAGAAAACCCAGTGTGGCAGTTCTACTCTGTCACATGTGGTTACTACATGTTGAAATCAACTTGGTGGCACCCAATAACAACATGTGTTGGTGGCTTCTGTGTCAGCAACTCCAGTCCAGATTCTCTCCTGAGCACAAGATCTGTCTAGAGAACTGCCGCCTGGACCTCGACTAGGATGTTCTCACAGTGCCTCAAACAAAACAGGATCCAAGCTGACCTTGTTCTCTTGGCTGCCCAACGCGAGGCTATCAGAAATCACCACAAAGTGGAGAACATAAAATAAAAAACATGTAAAAATTTAAAAAATAACATTTAAAAATTTAAAAAATAACATTTAAAAATTAATTTAATCATCTAGACTAGGCACGTGCACAGAAACAAAAGTTTCTTAGTGGTGACCAGTGGCTGAGGGAGGAGGGAATGGGAGTTACTGCTGAAGGGGTCCTGAGCTTCTATTTGGGGTGATGTAAAACTTTTGGAGATGGATAGTGGTGATGTTTGCTCAACATGGTGAGTGTAATTGATGTCACTGAATACACTTAAAAATGGTTAAAATGGCAAACATTTTGTTATATGTATTTCACCACAAAAAAACAAAAAGCAAAAACTGACAGTCATCCATTGTTCTTTGTCCTACATCTTTTGGCTGCACAGTTCTGGCCCTGCACAGTCCTGTCACCATGCAGGGTGAGCTGCAGTGAACAGTGGAGGCATTTCTGGAAGGCTTTCCTATAATAGGAAGAAAGGCCTGGTGATCTACTCTCAAAAAATCAGCCATTGAAAACCCTGTGGAGCACAGTTCTGCTCTGACACACATAGGTAGCCATGAGTTGGAATCAACTCGACAGCAACTGGTTTGGTTTAGTTTTGGTTTTCCTACAATAACTTAACACACAGTCACCTGACTATGAACCACATTAATATACTCCACCAAACCCAACTCAGCCTCCGCTTACCAGTCCTAATGATGCCTACAGCCATTGCAGTGCCATTGAACAGGAGGAACACTGAGTTGGAGGGGAAGTTGGAGTGGAAAGAAGCATTATTTAACTGATTGCAGTTAAGTATCTCATGTTTGCAAATTTTGCAAAAACATTTGACCATGTGAACACCACTGCTAGGATCCCTGAAGCTTAAGCTGAGTCTGTCTCTGCATAAAGCACTTGAAAGAGTTTCTAACCCAGGCTTTCCTAGGGTTGCAGACAAGATGATGCGTCTGGTTCTCTCCAGGACGTTGGTATGTTGTCTGGCTGGCAATTCCAAAAGCAAAGCAATATCTCAAAAACTTGCTTACATGAATGATCACAGCTGCATTAGTCATAATAGCCAAAAGGTGGAAATAACCCAAATGTCCATCTGCTGATGAATGGATAGACAAAGTGTGGCATATCCGTACAATGGAATATTATTCAGCCATAAAAAGGAATGAAGTACTGATACAAGTTACAACATGGATGAATCTCAAAAACATGATGTTCAGTGAAAGAAGCCAGTCACAAAAGACCACATATTATATGATTCAATTTATATAAAATGTCCAGAATAGGTAGATCTATAAACCAATAAAACCAAACCCGTTGCCATCAAGTCAATTCCGACTCATAGTGACCTTATAGGACAGAGTAGATTATTAGTGGTTACCAGGAGATGAGAAGAAGTGTGCTGGGAGTGATAACTAAGGGGTATGGGCTTCTTTTTGGGGTGATTAAGATGTTCTAAAATTGATAGTGGTGATAGTTGTACAACTTTGTGAATACAGTGTACTAAAAACCATTGAACTGTATACTTTAAATAGATGCATTTTATGGTATGTAAATTATATGTCAATAAAACCGTTACCGAAACAAAACAGAACAAAATACCTTACTGATTGCTTTAAAGCAATACTCATTGCAATTAGTAATAGAGTACTCACAAACGGAAGAAGCCCTGGCGGCGCGACGGTTAAGCGCTGGCTTGCAAACCAAAAACTTGGTAGTTCTAATCCACCCAGTGGCTTTGCGGGATGAAGACCTGTCAATCTGCTCCTGTAAAGATTACAACCTAGAAACCCTATAGGGCAATTCCACTGTGTCACATGGGCTCGCTATGAGTCAGACTCGACTTGATGGCACCCAACAACAACAACTCACAAACAGGAGGTGTCAAAGTCATAGAGTCACTCTAATAAAACCCCAATTCAGGTGGAGTAGCTTCACGCCAAGGCAGGACCAGCTGAAGAGGCTTCTGCTGGTGATAAAACTGCATCACACACGTCTGTGAGGTCTTCACCCCTGGGGTGATAAAAAGCAGGAACAAAAAAGAAGCCGGCCATGCTCAAGGAAAAGTTATTAATGCCGTATCAGCTTCTAATTGTCACCTCTCTCAACCCTAAGACGCTGGGAAGTGGGATTGAGACCTGGGACCATTTCGAAAGGTGCAGAATTTTAGTTCTCTCTGCGGAACTGTTGTCCTGCCTTGAAGGGAAGCCACTTTCTGATGCCAGATCAAACACAGCTGGGGCTGCAGCAGCAAGCGTTAGGAAGGAGCGGCAAGGCAGCCAGAGACATGGATTCCAGACGCTAGCCTGAGACAGAATTTCGCTCACATGGTTCTCAGTCAGTGGGACTGTCACAGAGGGATGGATTCAGAGGGGTGTCAAGTGGGTGTTCAGAGCAGTTACTAACAATTTGCTCTCCTGCATTCCAGCTCTACCTCAGACTCTTTCTGCCTCATTTGTAACCTCTCGACACATTAGTGGTGACCCTGTATGCTCAGTGTATCTCCTAGTGCTGCTCCCCCATATTTGCCACCAGCAGACGATGTCACCACTAACTCACCTGGGCATTAGTACCTCACCTGCAATATCTATTTTCAAATACAGTAGCATTAACCACATGCCAGGGACTATGTGTGGTCCGTGTGTGGTGCAATGGGTTAAGTAAGTTCTTGGCTACTAACTAAAAGGTTGGAGGTTCGAGTTCACCCATAGGTGATGCAGAAGAAAGGCCTGGTAATCTACTTCTGAAAAATCAGCTATTGCAAACACTATGGAGCACAGCTCTACTCTGACGCCCATGGGGTCACCATGAGTTAGAGTTGACTTGATGGCAACTGGTTTTGTTTGGTTTTGTTGGGGGGGGGGGACTATGTAGGTTAAAAGGAGCCCTGATGCAATGGTTAAGAGCCTGACTGCTAACTGGAAGGTTGGTGGTTTGAATCCACCAGCCACTCAGTGGGAGAAAGATGTGGCAGTCTGCTTCTGTAAAGATTACAGCTTTGGAAACTCTATAGGGCAGTTCTACTCTGTCCTATAGGGTCGCTATGAGTCAGAATCAACTTGATGGCAACAGGCATGCAGGTTAAGCATTTTACCTTACATTGTTGAATCCCTGGATTCCTGCACAGTGGGCGCTATTATATTCCCATTTCGAGGATGAGGGGAGGGAGGCTCAGGGGGGTGACCTGGCAGTGGAGGTGGCTGAACAAGGGCCTGCTGTGTGGTCAGCTCCCTTCAGAGTGCCTGCTCTCGGCCACCTGGTACATGAGGGCTGGAATCTAACATGTGACTGACTTCAGCCTGTCCATCTCCAGGATCTTCGAGTCTGTGGACCAGACTAGCACTACCTGAGGGGACGGGGGATTAAAGGGTTAAATCCAAGCCTTAGGTGGCAGTGATGGAAATGAAGCTGCCAGTCTCCTGTTGCCCTGCCCTGAGGATCCCTCCTACAGCAGCTCCTCCTGCCTTTGCCAGCCCTAGACAGGAGAAGGATGCTTCTAGTCAGTGGGGGAATGTGAGGTCAGAGCTGGGGGTGACCCCAGAGGAGGCTTGTGCAGGCGAGGACACCAGCCTGAAGCCAAAGGTGAGGAGGCACCATGGTCCCTTGTTTGGTTCTGGTGTGTGTGAGCAAGGCAGAATTCTTCTGAAAGACAGAAGAATTGATGTATTCAAACTGCTGTGTTGGCAAAGAATATTGAATATAACCCTTGATTGCCAGAAGAACAAACAAATCAGTTTTAGAAGAGAAACAACCAGAATGCTCCTTAGAAGAGAGGATGGCAAGATTTTGGCTCGCTTACTTTTGACACGTCATTAGGAAAGACCAGTTACTAGAAAAGGACATGATGTTTGGTAGAGGGTCAGCAAAAATGAGTGCAACCCTTAATGTGATGGATTGATTCAATAGCTACAACAATGGGCTTAAACATACCAATGATCATGAAGATGCTGCAGGACTCGGCAAGGTTTTCGTTCTAGTATACGTGAAGTCACCATGATTTGGGGCCAACTCAACAGTAACTAACAACAACAAGCAGGAGTGCTGGGCAAGATGCTGAAGGCTTGACAGGGCGCAGACATGCCCTATCAGAGGGACAGTGGTCACAACCAGTGCACAGGGGCTGACCTCCCTGCCCCCGGGCTGCTCAGCTTGGTGAGCTCACTGGGCTTCCCCTGAAGGTGAGGACCCCTCGTCTCTGCCTAGCACCCAGCCCTGCCCAGCCCACCACACAGCCACAGCTGCTAAGGATGGCTCTTCTTCATCATGCTGCCCAGGCACACCTCTCATCCCTTGTCCTGGCACCCCAGAAGAAAACATCATTGGTTAGTAAAAGTATATAAAAATAAAATAAACAGGTGTGTGTTCTGGGGTACAGGACTCCAAGGGACACCAGTTCAAGGCAAGTAACTTTAGCCCAGTGACCTTTCCTGAGCTGCCCAGAGCTCATCCTTCCAGAACGGGTGAACAGGCTCACGGGAAGTCATCTGAGCCACCTCCCTCTTCTCCCTCCTCTCCTTGCAGCAAATGACGGCATTGCTGATGCCATAGGGTGAAAGCTGTGCCCAGCCCTTGTGGGGACATAGTGTACAGCATAGCCTCCATGGGGGCCAGCTGCACTGTACTTGTTTATATGCCCTGGATCCAGCAGCTCCTGGATCAGACAGGTTTGTTTGAGTCTCCTGTGCGAAGTCCTCTTACTGTTTTTTTTGCAAATAAGAATCTGAATCTGAACATAGCCAGGTAAACCCAGACTCAAATAGCTGCATTGGTTCTTGGTAGCCAACCGCTTTCAAGGCCACAAAGGCTCAAATGTGCAGTTTTTTTGTTCACTTTCCCCCTGGACAAATACCTTGACCATGGGAAGAAGGTGGAGGAGGGGGCTATGCTTCCAACAGCATTTGCCTGGAGTTTGTTCCTTATCTTGTCTTTGTCAGAGAGGGATGTATTAGGGCTTCATTTTTACTTATAAAATAGACTGAAGTCCCTGGAGATAGGGCCTTAAAAACATGTGATGAAAAAACAAAATAAAACAAACATTCAATGTGGGGCCCAGAGCCACACTGTGACTTTTGGGGGCCCTGGACACTTTTAGAAGGTCCCTGGGTGACACAGATGATTTGTAGTTGACTACTAACCTAAAGGTTGGTGGTTCAAACCCACCTAGTGGTACCATGAAAGCAAGCATGGAGATCTGCTTCCATAAAGATAACAGCCAAGAAAACCCTATGGAGCAGTTTTACTCTGCACACTTAGGGTCACTATGAGTCGGAATCGACTCAATGGCAACTGGTTTTTTTTTTGGTTTGGTCACTTTTGCCTTTGTAGGCTCCTTCCTTCATTAAAAAACTACCAATTAGTCTTAACCCATTCCAGAATCTACTCTAAGTCTAAAATCTCATCTTCTGAATCATCTAAATCAGGTATGGTAAGACTCTGGGTGTGTTTCAAACTGGGGCAAAATTCCTCTCCATCTGTGGAGCTGTGAAAGCTATACTACAAGTTATCTGCTTCCACATGGGAGAAGCTGGAGAGGAAGAACAGGTCACGGGAACCAAGCAGTTCCAAAACCCAGCAGGGCAAATTTCATTAGCCATCATGGCTGGAAAATAATTGTCTATTCTCCAGGCATGTCTGGACAATGGCTCCGCCCTCCATGCTCTCCGGATTTGGGGCAAAGGCCCTGTGGCCCTAGGCATCAGCTCCGCCTTCCAGACCTAGTAGGACAGCATCTGTGCTTCCTTGGCTTTGGGTGGCCCCATTCTTTTGGTCCACCTGAGTGATGACCCCAGCCCTTTGGCCCCTGCTGTCTTTGTTCTCCTGGTCTATTGGTATGGCACTCTTGCCCTCTCAACTTTGGATGGCATCCCCATTCCCTTGGCCCACCCTCCAGAACCAAGGTGGTGAAGACCGAACTCTGAGATCTAGGGGGCAGTGGTTCCCTTTGAAACCAAGGAAGTGGTAGCCCTGTCCCTGCCTCACACACACACACGATCCTACTGCCCCTGTGATGGTACCTTCGTTTTCTTGGAGGATAACAGATGTTCACAACCAAGTAGCTCCATTGGCCCATTTCCTGCCTGTAGAATTCTAGAAGGCAGACAACTCTCCTTCATTTTGTCCTGTCTCTGTCCCTTTTAGTCTAAGCTGATAGGATTTCTGCTGCAGAGAATGATTAGACCAATCAGTCACAGATCTAATCTCTTTAGCAAAAGACTGTTTAGCCATGCCCTTGGTAAAAGTTCTAGGAAACTCTTAGAATAGAATATTTCAAATCTTTAAGTTCTAGTTTCATTTTGCACAGTTCATCTCTAAATCTACCTCTTTTCTCTTGCATTTTACTATAAGCTACAAGGAGAAAGGGTGCTGCATCTTCAGGATTTCCACTTATAAATCTTCTCCGTCAAATATCCACATTCATCACTTACAAGTTCTACCTCCCACAAAACATTCAAACATAATTCAGAGAAATTCTTTGCCGCCTTATAAAAAGGCTCTCCCTTTCTCCAATGCCCAATAACATGTTCATTGCTTCCTTTTAAAGAACATTTAATGTCCACATTTCTAGCAACATCCTGTTCACAGCAGTAGAAGCTTTCATCACAGCTCTCAATTCTTTCTGAGCCCTCATCAGAATCACCCTTAATGTCCCTAAGTCTACCAATAGTCTTTTCAAGACAATTTAGGTTTTTACTATCAAGCACATCAAAATTCCTCTAGCCTCTATCCATTACCCAATTCCAAAACAACTTCCACATTTTAAGTATTTGTTAGAGCAGCACCCCGCTTCCTAGTACCAAATTCTGTTTCAGTTCCCTAGTACTGCTATAACACAAATACCATAAGCAGTTGGCTTTAAAGAACAGAAATTTATTTTCATCTTTTTTTTTAAAATAATATTTTAACATGTTTTTACACAGCAAATTGTTGTTGTTGTTAGGTGCCATTGAGTCAGTTCTGACTCATAGTGACCCTATGCAAAACTGACTGGTCCTGCGCCATCCTCACAATTGTTGTTATGCTTGAGCCCATTGTTGTAGCCACTGTGTCAATCAATCTTGTCAAAGGTCTTCCTCTTTTTCACTGACTCTCTACCTTACCAAGCATGATGTCCTTCTTCAGGGACTGGTCCCTCCTGATAACATGTCCAAAGTGAGACAAACTCTTGCTATCCTCACTTCCAAGGAACTCTGGCTGTATTTCTTCCAAGATAGACTTGTTCATTCTTCTGGGAGTCCATGGTATATTCAATATTCTTCACTAACACCATAATTCAAAGGCATTAATTCTTCTTTGGTCTTCCTTATTCATTGTCCAGCTTTCGTGTGCATCTGAGTTGATTGAAAATATCATGGTTTGGGTCAGATGCACCTTAGTCCTCAAAGTGACATCTTTGTGTTTCAACATTTTAAAGAGGTCTTCTGCAAATTAGTTTCTCATTTATCTACATTAATGTATTTTCTTACAGTTCTGGAGGCTAAAAGTTTAAATCAGGTCTCAATCGTGTCAATTCCTTCCATGTAGGTAGTCCTGCGTGTTCCTTAACTCCTTGGCTTGTAGCCAATCTTCACAAGGCCTCTGTCTCCCTCCCCCAGTGAGTGTCTCTGTGTCTAATCTGCTTTTTTTATAACTCAGAAGTGACTATCTTTAGAACCCACCCTACTCAGGTATGATCCAATTAACATAACAAAGAAAGCCCTATTTCCAAACAGTATTACATCCACAGATATGCCCATTGCCCGTCGCCATCGAGTCGATTCCAACTCATAGAGACCTTATAGTACAGAGCAGAACTGCCTGATAGGGTTTCCAAGGAGCAGCTGGTGGATTCCAACTTCCAACCTTTTGGTTAGCAGCCATAGCTCTTAACCATTGCGCCACCAAGACTAAGAGCTAGGATTCCAACACGTGTTTTGGGGGACACAATTTCATCCATAACAATTATACTTCTTCTACCCTTGCTAACTCCAACCTATAGATGAAGAGAATGGAGAAGTTAGGTAATCTGTCCAAGGTCACACACAGCTGGACCTGAAACCAATGCTGATCACCCTCCACATGCCTCCTTCTTAACCTCTATGCCAGATGCCTCTTTACTCACATTTGATTTTTAAAAGTATACATGCCCAAGTTCATCATAAAAGCCCCATGCAGATTCCCACAGGCCTCTGTTAATCAGTAACTGGCTGCATCTGACCCAGGGGTGCTACCAAGAGCAGAAAGTAAAGTACAGTGACAGCCACAGTTCAGTGGCTGTACCTGCACCCGAAACCATGCTCAGCCTCCCACCCCTTTCCCTGGACTTGGCCGGGCCAATGTCCTCAGTACTGTCCAGGACTTGAGGCAGCTGCCTCACTCCAGCCTCAGCTCCCCCAGGCCAAGAAAACTAAAAACAGGTGCCCTTTCCTCAAGACCCTTGACTGCCGCCAGCCAGGAAATTGTCACCATAAACATATAAATCTATGAAGTCTAGGATGTTTACGATGTGAATGGTGCCCCTTTCAATGCGGTGCCTTGGGCACTGCACACCCTGCCCAACAATACAGGGTGCCCTGCCCAGCTCTCAGGAGTTTCTAATCACGGGAGGAAATGGTGATAGTCTGGTGCTGGCAGAGGGCTGGCAAAGTGTTTGCTGTAGAGAGGGGCAGTGGGAAAGCTCTTCCTAAAACATACTTTTTTTTTTTTAAATCCAAGCAATAGCAGGTATCAAGAGAAAATATGTTTCACAAACAGAAACTTATCCAAAATGTTCATTGCAGCACTTTTCACAATAGCCAAAAGATGGAAATAACTGAGATGTCTATCAACAGAGGAATGTTATATACACAATGGAATATTGCTCAGCCATAAAGAGAAGTGAAGTCCTGATGCATGCCACAACATAGATGAACCCTGAAAACACGCTGAGCGAAATCAGTCAGTCGCAAAAGGGCAAGCACTGAATGATCTCACTTACATGAAATAAGGAAATAAATAGAAACCAAAGACTATTAGTGGTTATTAGGGGAGGGAGGGAAAGGGAGAGAGGGAGTTTTTGCTCAGGAGGCATTGAGCTGATGTTAATGGTGGGGGAATGATTTGGAAAAGGATATTGAGAATGTTAGCACAACTTTAAGAATGTAATCAATGTCACTGAATTGTACATGTAGAAATTGTTGAGATGGCATATGTTATGTATATTTTTACTACAATAAAACTTAACAAAATTTTTTTAAAAAGAGAGAAAGTATGTTCTTCTTATCTTGAGGACTGGGCAGATGGGGAGAACCCATGAGGTAGCACTGAGCAGTTTGGAACCAGAGGGTATTCGGCGGGGAGAGGAATGCTGTAGCTGAAGACAGAAGCCCAGGCTGGCTGATGGGACATGGTGGCTGCATATGGATGCTGGGGACAGGGATTATGTCATCCCAGGGAGCAGCACTTGGGGACAGGAAGGTCCAGTATAATGTACATGAAAGGTGGAGCTTAGAGTGTGCACCAAGTGCTACAAAAGCAAAGATGAAGGAGCAATGAATTCTGCCTGGACAGATGGGACAACTAAGAAAGGTTTCACAGAAGAGGGAACATTTAAGCTGGGCTTTGCAGGATGAATAGGAGTTTGCTATGTCAAGAAGCTGGGAAAGCACATTCTAAAAGGAGTGTAGAAGAGAAGGAACAGAGATCTGGAAACCTGAAACCACACAGCTTCCACAGGCCCTGTAGCACCCCCATTATACTACTGATCCACCTGTATTACAATGAGTGGACACTCACATCTCTTTCCCACTGCACCACAGGCTCCGAGGGCAGGGACAGAGTCTAGTTCACTAGGCTCAGGGCTTGGCACAAAGGGCTTTCAGTAAATATTTGTAGAATGAATGTACCACCTGCTGATTTATTGTCTGTTGTGGACAGAGCATAATTAAGGGGCTCGAAATTGGAGCAAGGAGGGTGAGAGAAGGTGATGCTAGAAAGAAAGCTGGAGACAGACAGGTGTGTGGGCCTGGGTGCTCTGCCATGGAGCCTGGGCTTTACCACATGGGTAATGTGGAGTAATGGAGGTGTGGCCCAGGCCTGTTCAGCCCTGTCTGTTGAGAAAGGTCTGGGGTGGCCCCAGTCTGAGTGGGCAGAGCCTGAGGCACGATTCCAGGATGGGCAGAGGAGAGACGAGAAGGGTGTCAGGGTCTCGGGTTCCTGGCCACATCTACCTGCTCTGGAGTGCTAGAAATAGTCTCTCTGAGGGAAAAAAGGAGCTCTCCCAGTTGGAGGTTTGCATCAGGACAAGTCCAATCTCCTGGGTCAGTTTTGTTGGAGTAGGTCACGGAGGCAGCATATGGGACCCATAACCAGCTTGAAATTATTCACTCAGCGAAAGAAAGAAAAAAAAAAAAAAGCCCTGAGTGCCCTCCTCCCCCATAAGCACCTTAAACAAGGAGTGGCTGGGAAGGAGGCGCCTGGTAGGAGAAAGGCCCCCTGGTCTTGGCATACTGGGGCCCCCAGGCCTCATCAGTCCGGGAGCGGACAATCAAAGGGGCTAATCGTGACTGAAAAGCAAGGGCTAGCAGTCTCCCTTCTCTTGACAGAGCAGCAAAGAACCCAGCGTCTGGGGTGTGATCCTGGCTCTGCCCCTTTCCAGCTGGGAGACTGGGCAGGTCAGTACCATCTGTAAAATGGGGTAGTAATAGTACCTCCCTTGGGTGTCAGTGAAGATTAACAGAGATAATACAGGTGGATGATGGATACATGGTGGGGAGAGTCCTGCAGCCTTCGTGTAGGTCCTTCACCGGTCCCTGCAGTGCCCCCTGGTGGCTTCGCCAGGGGTGGGGACTAGGATTTACTAACCAAGTATCCCCAAATGTGGCCGTGCTAAGTTTTCTCTCAGATTTCTCTCCCAAGGGCCCTGGGCCACCATCCTGGGCTGGATAGGTGGATGTTTGGGGGTGCTTGAGCCCTGGTGGCAAAATGGTTTAAGCTCTCAGCTACTAACTGAAAGGTTGGCTTTTGAAACCCACCCACCAACTCCACAGAAGAAAGACCTGGTGATCTGCTGTCATAAAGATTACAGCCTAGAAAACCCTATGGGGCAGTTCTACTCTGTCATATGGGGTCGCTATGAGTCAAGAATCAACTGGATGGCACCTAACAAAAACAACAACATACAGGGTTGTGCCCCAAACCCCTTCACCCACCTACAACCAGCCATGCCTGGGATGGAGACCCTCTGGCTGTGCCCCTCAGGCTCTCCCAGGACACCCTCGCAGAGCCCCACACCCTCACGCCCCCACCCATGAAACGCCTCCTTCTGGTGTCACCTCCTAGGAAGCCTGCACCAGCCCCTGGAAGCCCATCCCACTAAGCAGAGTTTCTAGGGTTGGGTGTACAGAGGGTCTTCTCCTGGGACCCTCCCTCAGGGAGTTCAGAGGCCAGGAGGGCCCTGCAATCAGGTCCTGAGAGGGAGGCTGAGTATGAAGGCACACAGTGGGGACCCCAAGGGGAGAGGGCTGGCGGGGATCTAGCCTCCATCTCCTCTGTTGTTAGGTGTCGTTGGGTCGATCTGACTCATAGTGACCCCATCTGACAGAGGAGAACTGCCCATAGGGTTTTCTAGGCTGTGATCTTTTTTAAAAATAATTTGTTGTCATTGAGAATATACAGCAGAACATATACCAATTCAACAGTTTCTACATGTTCAATTCAGTGACATTGATTACATTCTTCGAGTTGTACAACTATTCTCACCCTCTTTTTCTGAGATGTTCTTCAATTAACATAAACTCACTGCCCCCCAAATTTCCTATCTGATCTTTTGAGTTGCTCTTGTCCAGATGATTCCATATAGATAGATCTTAAAAGAGCTCAATGCTCAAGGCAGACATCCTTTACTAGTTAAGCTAAACTATTGATTGGTTTTAAGAAGACTTCAGGGGATATTTTTGGTTTAAGGTTTAAAGCTTATTTTAGGGCAATAATTTCAGAGGTTCATCCAGACTCCATGGCTCCAGAAAGTCTGGACTCCATGAAAATTTGAAATTCTGTTCTGTATTTTCCTGCTTTTGATCAGCTAGGCTGTACTCTTTACAGCAGGAGTCCTGGTGGCGTAATGGTTAAGTGCTTGGCTGCTAACTCAAAGGTTGGTGGTTCAAACCTACCAGCTGCTCCTCAGGAGAAAGAAGTGGTGATCTGCTCCCATAAAGATTATAGCCTAGGAAACCTTATGGGGAAGTTCTACTCTGTCACGTAGGGTCGCTATGAGTTGGAATCGACTCGATGGCACACAACACAACAACAACAATCTTTACGGGAGCAGGTTGCCAAGTCTTTCTCCTGAGGAGCCACTGGGTGGGTTCAAACTGCCAACATTTTGGTGGTGAGTGCTTAACCATTGCACCACCAGGGCTCCCATCTCCTCTAGCAACTTCAAACAAGCATTTAAAAAATCAGCAAAGTCTGTGTTTCAAATTCTCAGGTTGATGTGATACTTGTTTAATTCGTGAAATGAAGAAATTAAGAGAAAGTGATAATCTACTGCAGAAATACTTGACTGGCTGTGAGGGGAAAATTCTAGATTCCACTTAAAAAACCCCGTTAAGTAGCCTGTTTGTGAGGATAAAGTAGTGAGGGTACATTTTTATTAATAACATCTGTATTAGTTTCCCAGGTCTGCTATACCAAAATACTAAAAACTGGGTGGCTTATAAGAACAGAAATTTGTTGTCTCACAGTTCTAGAGGCTACAGGTTCAAAATCAAAGTGTTGGCAGGGCCATGCTCTCTCTGAAGGCCTGGGGGAAGATCTTTTCTTGTCTCTCCCAGCTTCTGGTAGCCCCAGACATTTCTTGGCTTGTAGATGCATTTTTATACGGCTTTCCTTCCTCTGTCTCCCTGTGTTTCTTCTCTTCTTTTATAAGATACCACTCAGATTGAGTTAGGACCCCCCCCACTCAAGTATGAGCTCACGTTAACAAGGTCACATTCACAGATACTGGGGGTTAAAACTTCAGTATATCTTTTCAGGGGACACAATTCAATCCATAGCAACATCTTTCTGGGATTCCAGTACTCAGCTTCAGATCCACCACTCATCTGTCCGTTTGTCATACTGTGGTGGCTTGTGTGTTGCTGTGATGCTGGAAGCTGTGCCACCAGTATTTCAAATACCAGCGGAGTCACCCATGGGGGGGTGGGTTTCAGCAGAGCTTCCGGATGAAGACAGACTAGGAAGAAAGGCCTGGTGATTTACTTCCAAAAGTTAGCCAATGAAAACCCTGTGGATCACAACAAAATATTGTCTGATATAGTGCTGGAAGATGAGTCTCCTAGGTTGGAAGGCACTGAAAACACACAGTGGCCACCAACAATGGACTTGAGCATGCCAGTGATTATGAAGATAGCACAGGACCGGGCAATATTTCGTTCTGTTGTACATGGGGTCACCATGAGTTGGAGCTGACTCAACAGCAATTAACAACAACATCCTCTGGCTGATGACATCACACAGATAAATGTGCCCCCAGCCCTAGCCCAGCTGTATCCATCGCCAGCCCTGAACCCGCCTCTGTGGGAGTCATGCCCCTATACTCTGGCCTTGGCTTCTGGTATAGGTACTAGCCCGAGGGTATCCTCAGTGTGATAGGATTATGGAGGAAACTGGCTAAGGGACCCAGCTCCACTGACTGGCAGCCAAACAGAGGCAGACCCACTGGGGCGAGCAGAGCGGGGCCACGGGGAAGTGAGGTCACAAACTAGAAGGAATTGTGTCTCTGTGTTCAAGGTTTGAGTCTAAACTTGCACAAGTTGTGAAATTGAGGCATTCAAGCCAAGCTTTCCTAAATCGCTGTGGTGCGATGGATCACTTTTGTTATAGGCTTTCTCGCCATGGTCTTGTAATTCCCACCCAGGTGACTGGGTGAGACTATGCAGATAGGGTATTTGTGGCCCACTAAAGGGATTGGTCAGTTTTGTCATCCCTCTAGGCTTGAAATGAGCCACCCCAGAGGCAGGAAAGAGAGGATCCTACCACCATCAAGGAAAGAGAGCCAGGAGCAGAAAGTGCATCCTTTGGATCCAGGATCCCTGCATTGAGAAGCTCCTGGAACCAGAAGACTGCGAGAGAGAGAGAAAGAAAGAGAGAGAGCTGTAACCCTGAAGACAGTGAGAAGCAGTGGCAGGAGAGACTGACAGGAGACCTCACAGTGGGCTTCCTGGCCCATGGAGCGGGAAAGTTGAGTGCCTTTGGGCCAAGGCTTCCTGGTGGAGTTGGGTGCCTCTGGGTACTTATTGGCAGGGGCTAAAAGACCTTTGTAACACTTGCCTGAGCAGGGCAGAGGCCTAGGGCCAGAGAGACGAGTGCCTGCAAGCATAGCTGAAAAGAGGCTATCCTGATGGAAAAACTGTATCCTGAGTGTTCCTGAGCCTGAATTGTAACCTGTTACTTCCCTAATAAACCCCATAATCGTGAGTATTGTCTGTGAGTTCTCTGTGACCATTGCAATGAATTATCGAACTCAGCACAGAAGTAGAGTGCTGTGGGAGGGGCAGGTGGTGTCAGAATTGGTAAAGATGGTGGAGACAGGAGGCATGTTTGACCTCCACCTAACAGGAATCAGCCTTAGGCTATTGATTTTGATTCTCCTTCCCCCCATGAAGTGAGAGGAGATCAGATGCCACCACTCACACCACTTTTACAATCTCAATGGGCCAAGTTGGTCCAAAGTGACACCGGGGTCACAATATTCAAGTTTCATAACTTTGATCTCCCCCTGAAAATTAAGGCTCTGCCAACAAACAGGCTCTATGATTGGGAGAGCAGGGCTTGAAGATGATAGACTGTTCCAGAAGGAGGAGAGTAGGGCAACCAAGCCCAGAGAAGATGGGTGGCTCAGAGAGGGGGGTCAAGGGCCTCCCACACACTGAAGCTGAGCCAGGAAGCCAGCTTGGAGAGATGCCAAGGAAGGCCTCACCTGCCCACATCCAGAGACCTGGTCCTCACGTTCCTTGTACTCACATCACCTTCTTCACAGATAGAACCCTTCTTAAGGGGCTCAGAAACCTCCAAAGGAGTTAGACAAATTTTGGTCCTGGTCATTCAAAGGACAGTAGGTTTAACTGTGCAGTATTTTCCATTCTTCTCTGGCAGGGTCTCATCTTGGATGCATTTTCTGATTTATAAAACGATTTTTCCATGACAAGAGTAATAGAACTATGTTACAGAAAGCCAGAAGTCCCTGGGTGGCACAAATGGTTTGCCCTTGGCTACTAACCTCAAGGTTGGCAGTCTGAACCCACACAGCGGTGCTGCAAAAGAAAGGCTTGGCAATCTGCTTCTGTAAAGATTACAGCCAAGAAAACCCTATGGAGCAGTTCTACTCTGTAACACACTGGGTCACTATGAGTCTTTCTTAGAGAAAGACGGGAAACTGACAGACAAAACCGCTGTAGCTCCAACATAAAAAACACAGTCAGCCCACAGCTTGGTTCCCTCTGTTCCTTAACATAGTTGCAATCCCAGGCCACGTGCAAATCCAAATTATGTGTTAAAATAGAAAAGCAGGCTTCTTCAACAAATGAATTACAAGGAAAAGCTATCAAGCCACGAAGATATGGAGGAACCTTAAATGCGTATTGCTAAATGAAAAGGCTACATGCTGTATGATCCCAACTATATGACCTTCTGGAAAAGGTAAAACTATAGAGGTAGTAACAAAAGATCAGTGGTTGCCAAGGATTCAGGGGGAGGGAGGAGGGATGAATTGGTGGAGCCCAGGGCATTTTAAGGGCAGTAAAACTATTCTGTACGATACTGTAATGGGGGACACATGACAATTATGCATTTATCAAAACCCATAGGACCGTAAAACACAAAGAGTGAACCCTAACAGTAAACTATGGACTTCACTTAATAATAATATATCAACATTGGGTCATCAATTGTAACAAATGTATCACAGGAATGCAAGCTGTTAATAATAGGAGAAACACTGGGCAGGGCGTGGAGAGAGTGTATGGGAACTTTCTGTGCAATTTTTCTGTAAACCTAAAACTGCTCTAAAAAATAAAGTTTATCAAAAAAAAATTTAAATGACAGATCAACCAATCTTAATGGATCCTGATTCAAACAAACTGTTAAAAAAATATTTTTGACATTTATTAGGGAGCCCTGGTGGCACAGTGGTTAAAGCGTTCGGCTGCTAACCAAAAGGTCAGCTGTTCGAAATCACCAGCGGCTCCGCGGGGAAAGATGTGGCAGTCTGCTTCAGTAAAGATTTATAGCCTTAGAAACGCTATGGAGTAGTTTTTCTGTGTCCTGTAGGGTCATATGAGTGGGAATCAACTCGAAGGCAGTGGGTTTGGTTTTTGGTTTATGAGACTATTGATAATATGAACACTGACTAGATAATTTAATGATGTTGAATCATAATTTTTCAGTGTGTTAATAGATTGTGGTGATGTTAAAGAGTCTTTATCTTTTAGAGACGCATGTGGAAATATTTATACTATCTGAGATTTGGAATAATACACCATCTAGGATTTGCTTTTAAAAATAATGCAGACTGGGGAGTAGATGGAGGTCAAGTTGGAATGAGATTGTTTCATGTGTTGGTAATTGTTGGTGGGTATGTAAAACCAATTGCCATTGAGTTGATTCTGACTCATGGTGACCCCATGTATGTCAGAGTAGAACTGTACTCCACAGGATTTTCAATGGCTGATTTTTTGAAAGTAGATTGCCAAGGCACCTCTGGGTGGACTCAAACCTCCAACCTTTTGGTTCAGCCATGTGCATTAACATTGGTACCACCCAGGGACTGTGTACATGGGAGTTCATTATATTATTCTATTTAAAAAAATATGTGTGAAATTCTCCACAATAAAAAGTTTTAAAAAATCAAAAAGCAGAAGTTATTTAGGGACTGAGACTGACCTTCTCTGGGTGCATTGGCACTCGAGGCCACTGAGAGGTACGGCTGTGGTTGGGAGAAGGCGCCAGGCAAAGTCAACATCGGATTGATCCAGTCCAGCTGCCCCTTTCTATGGGTTCTGGGTTGGAATTCACAGTGCCCGCCAGGGGGCAGCCAAGACCACTAACCAACTCAGGACCAAGAGGACGGCAGGCTCTTCTCAGCTCCTCTCATGACTCTCAGAGATCTACCGAGATTTCAAACACCTGCCCTATGGGAGGAATTTTGGACACAAACATGAGGGATGTGTGTGAGGTAGAGGTGAGGGACAAACTGAATTTTGCTGAAAACTTGCAAACGAAGAGAAGCTGGGCTTTCTTGTACCTTCGCAGAGGCCGCAACTGTTTTCTTATCTGGGTGTTAACCTCAAAGAACTTTATTTCTTTGGTTTCTGTACCAGAGTTTCCAGTCTCCCTTCCATTTGTTTTAACAGTTTTGTTGAGATATAACATACAATTCACCCATTTAAAGTTTACAATTAAATGGTTTTAGTATATGCACAGCTATGTGAAACCATTACCCCAGTCAATTTTATACTTTTTAAAGAACCCCCGTGGAGGCAGAACCAAGATGGCAGGTTAGTCAGATGCACCTTACCGGCCCCTTACAGCAAAGACCCAAAAAACTAAGTGAAACAAAGGCAGACAACAACCCTGGAACCCTTAACATCAAAAAGGAAGGATAAAGAGTTGAATCGAACACAAGCTGAAAGGAAAAACTGAATGAACGCAGTGAGGAGTAACATGAAACGGAGAGGTTCTACCAACCGCGCCAGCTCAATGTAGCCATCTTGAGACAAAGCCAGAAGTGACCTTGGGGAAAGAAGACATGGAAGCAACCCCATGGCAGTCCCATAGAGACAGAAAAACTATACAGACATACTTAGAGAAAGACAAGAGCAGGGAGAGGACTGAGATCCAGAATCAGATACCCATAAGTGGCAGTTCCTGACCTGAGGGGTGAGGGGTACACACAAGGTGGTGGAGATGCGGAGTAGTGGCGGAGGTCTCCCACCCAAATGGACCTTGAATGCCCCCCTCCCACATTTGGTAGGGAGCAGGTCTTGACTGCTGGCTGCAGTGGATGTGAAGGGCTGGGGCACCCACATCCACTAACTAGGGACACGCACTCCCCCTACCCCCACCCTCCTGAACGGAAGCAGTGGGGGACCCCATGGCCAGGTCACCCTCTCTGACGGGGGACCATAACATGAGCCCCCTGCCTCCCACATAGGCCCGTCTACCACCCCCCTGCACCTACCGGTCCAATAGCGGTAGGCACCCTCCTGTGCATGTGCCTGCCCTATGCCAGTGCCTGGTCCAGCCTGGTGACAGGCAGCAGAAGTGTGACTATGTGTGTGCCCACCTGCTGCTCCCTCCCCACTCCTCCTGTCTGGTGAGAGGCCCTGGTGGTTTGACCCCATGCACATCTGCCTCTGCTCCCCCTGCCCTCTCTGCCCGGTGAAAAGAGATAGCACCACAATTGTGCACATGCCTGCCTGCTGCTCCCTCCCTCCTCCCCCCACTGGGTGAGAGGTGCCAACGGCACTTACTTCACATGTACCCGGCCACCACTCCCTCCCCTTCCACCTGCCTGGTGTGAGGCAGAGCCAGCATGACTGTGCATGCATCCACCCCCCACCCCCTCACCACCCCCCTCACCCAACATGCGGTGACGAGCACAACCCCGCTCACACAAGACACCTATCACACCTGCCGCCCCACCCCCTCTGCCTGGACCACTCCCCACTCCCGAACCACCAGACTGATGACAGATGGTGGCCAATCCCCACCTAGACACAGAACGTCCTCAACCGCCCAGCAAGATCAGTGAACAGAGACCCAGGTCACATATACAGCCTCTGCCGTAATCACCTGGAGACAAGTGGCAAGCGCTCAAGCGCAGCCAGACTACCCACCAGAGTAGCACACCAGTAACGCCTGCCGGGATACATCAAAACAAAACAAAACAAAAAAATCAGGACACAGCAAACAAATATACAATAAGTAAATAAATATAATAATACTTTAATGCCTCTGAGACAACAGACAATATCAAATCACCTAAAGAAGCAGGACAAGGAGGCTCAAGCAAAAGACCAAAATAAAGAACAAGAAAACCTCACTGAGGAAGAAAAGGTAATCAAACTCAGGGTAAGGAATTTAAAAGACTTATATATACAGCCCACCAAGAGATCAAGGAAAACACAGGAAAAACTAAGGAAAATATAGACAAAATTAAGGAAAGCACAGACAAAACACTAGAAGAATTCTGGAAAACAATGCAAGAACAAAATGACAAAATAAATAGACAATTAGAAACTATGCAAAAACAGTAATCAGAAATCTAGAAGATTAACAATAAAATCTCTGAAATAGACAACTCAATGGAAGGACACAGGAGTAGAACTGAAGCAATGGGAGATCAAATCATGGAAATAGAAGACAAATCCCTTGACACTAACTTGTTTGAGGAACAATTAGATAAAAGAGTGAAGAAAAATGAAGAAAGCCTAAGAGTTATGTGGGACACTAATAGGAGGAATAATCTACATGTGATCGGAATCCTAGAACAGGAGGAAACAATAAAAAGTGCAGAGAGAATATTTGAAGATTTGCTGGCAGAAAACTTCTCTAATATCATAAAAGACAAGAAGATATTCATCCAAGAGGCACAACGAACCCCATACAGGATAGATCCCAAAAGACAATCACCAAGACATATTATAATCAAACTCTCCAAAACCGAACATACAGAAGGGCTCCTGAAAGCAGCTAGGGAAAAATGAAAGATCACCTACAGAGGGAACCAATAAGAATAAACTCTGACTTCTCAGCAGAAACCATGCAGGCAAGAAAGCAATGGGATGAAATACATAAAACCCTGAAAGAAAAAAAATTGCCAACCACGAATTATATATCCAGCAAAACTGTCCCTCAAATACAATGGCAAAATTAAGACATTTCCAGATAAACAGAAATTAAGGGAATTTGTAAAAAACTAAACAACTTTACAGGAAATATTAAAGGGAGTCCTATGGACAGAGAACCAACAACATAAGACAACAACCTGAGATTAAGACATGACAGCATCAGCTAGATACCAAGCCAGATAAAGAATTCTGAAAAACAAAATAATGCTAAAAGACTGAAAATGGAACAAGAGGTGTCAATCTGTAAATGATGACAACTTCAAAACAAAAAAGTGGAAATAAATGGTATAGTTATAGGACTTCCATATGGAGAGGAAGGCAAGGTGATATCAAGAAATAAAAAATTGCTTTAAACTTAGGAAGACACAAGTCAATCTTAGGGTAACCACAAAGAAAATTAACAAACCTACTCATCAAAATAAAAAAGAAGAAAACCATAAAGACTCAGTCAACACAAAATCAGCAACAACGAAGGAATTGAAAAGAAAAGCCAAAAACAAAAAGAACTCAGCCCAAAAAATTAAGCAGAACAAAGAAACCACCAACACCACAAAAAAAGCATAATAAAATGTCAGCAGTGAACTCATACCTATCGATAATCACACTGAATGTAAATGGATTAAATGCACAAGTAAAGAGACAGAGAGTGGCAAAATGGACTAAAAAAAAACAAAAAACCACGACCCATCAATGTGCTATCACAAGAGACACAGCTTAGACACAAAGATATAAATAAACTAAAATTCAAAGGATGGGGGAAAAAAAAAAAAACAAGCAAACAATAACCAAAAAAGAGCAGGAATAGCAATATTAATCTCTGAAAAAAGAGACCTTAAGGCAAAATTAACCATGAAAGACAAGGGAAGACATTATATAATGATTTAAGGGTCAATCCACCAAGAGGACATAACCATAATAAATATATATGCACCTAATGACAGGGCTCCAAAATACATAAAACAAATGCAAACAGCATTGAAAAGAGAAATAGACAATTCCACAATACTAGTAGGAGACTTTAACACACCACTGTCAGTGAAGGACAGAACAACTATAAAGAAACTCAACAAAGATACAGAAGATCTAAATACCACAATAAACAAACTTGATCTCATAGAGACATATACAGAACACTCCACTCTTCAGCAGCAAAGTGCACATTCTTTTCCAACGCACATGGAATGTTCTCCTGAATAGACCACATTTTAGGTCACAAAACAAACCTCAATAAATTCAAAAACATCAAAATAATACAAAGCATTTTCTCTGACCATAACACTATAAAAGTAACAAACACATGAAGATATGCTTATGATCATTAGCCATTAGAAAAATGCAAATTAAAACTACAATGAGATACTATCTCACTCTGACATCAACGGCACTAACCAAAAAAACAGAAAACAACAAATGCTGGATAGGTTTTGGGGAGACTGGAACTCTTATACACTGCTCTTGGGAATGAAAAATGGTACAACCACTATGGAAAATGATATGGCACTTCCTTAAAAAGCTAGAAATAGAAATACCATATGATCCAGCAATCCCACTTCTAGGAGAAATAAGAGCAGTGACACAAATAGACATATGCACATCCATGTTCTTTGCAGCATTATTCACAATAGCAAAAAGATGGAAATAACCTAAGTGCCCATCAATGGATGACTGGATAAACAAACTGTGGTACATACACACAATCGAATACTATGCAACAATAGGGAACAACGACGAATCCATGAAACATCTCACAACATGGATGAATTTGGAGAACATTATGCTGAGTGAAATAAGCCAATCACAAAAGGACAAATATTGTATGGGACTGCTATTATGAAAAAACAAGAAAAGGTTTACACACAGAAAAAAAAATTCTTTGATGGCTATCAGGGAAGGGAGGGGGAAGGAGGGCAAATTACTAAATAGGAGATATTGGTGAAGGGAAAGGCAATACACTGTACGGGGGAGGTCAGCACAAGATGACAAAGGCAAAGGGAAGATACTGAAAGGAACACAGGAACAAAGGGCAACTATGGAAATTATTATAATATAGATAATCCTGTAACAACAGTATTTACAAACAATAGTTTACGAAGAGATACATAGGTAGATAAGTATGCTAAAGGGGTGTGGGAGGGTGTAAGGGAGTGCACCCACCTGCAGATATAGTTTAGGTTGTGGATATCTCTACATACATATTTGTAGATGTTGCATGTATACTAACATAGACAATAGAACACACAAGGGGCACAGCTATGTAAACTTCTTATGCATAACAAAACACCTCCTGCGATGAAGATACTAGGCTTGAAGGCTAAGGACCATAGGCTCTGGGGACATCTATGTCAACTGGCATGACATAGTACATAAAAACAATGTTCTACATCCTACTTTGGTGAGTAGCTTGTGGGGTCTTAAAGGCTTGCGAGTGACCGTCTAAGATACAACTAATGGTCTCTTCCATCTGGAGTAAAGGAGAGTGAAGAAAACCAAAGACTCAAGGGAGCAGTTAGTCCAAAGGACTAACGGACCACATCCACACAGCCTACATAACCAGAAGAACTAGATGGTGCCCGGCTGCCATTATAGACTGTTCTGACTAGGATCACAATAGAGGGTCCCAGACAGAGCGGGAGAAAAACATAGAACAAAAAATAAAATTCATAAAAAAAGACCAGACTTATTAGCCTGATAGAGATGAGGAACCCTCAAGACTATGGTCCTAAGACACGTCTCTAACTTGGAACTGTAGCCATTCCCAGAAACCACCTTCTAGCCAAGCAACAGACAGACTTATAAAATAAACAATAACACCTGAAAAGGACATGCTCCATAGAACAAACAATTACACGAGACCAAAAGGGCAACTTTTGCCCAAAAGTAAAGACGAGAAGGCAGGAAGAGATAGGAAAACCAGATGAAAGGAAACAAGGAACCCAGGGTGGAAATGGGGAGAGTGTTGACAACAGTGTGGGGATTGCAGCCAATGTCATAGAACACTTTATGTACAATCTGTTGAATGGGAAACTAATTTATTCTGCAAACTTTCACCCAATACACACACACACAGACTCACACACACAAGTCCTATACCTTTTAGCTATCACCCCCCTCTGTTCCTCTCCCTTGCAACCAGTCCTAGGCAACCACTAATTTACTTTCTATCTCTGTGTTGTTGTTGTCGAGTCGACTGCAACTCATAGCGACCCTTTGCCCGGTCCTGAGCCATCCTCACAAACATTGCTATGTTTGAGCTCATTGTTGCAGCCACTGCATCAATCCATCTCATTGGGGGTCTTTCTCTTTTTCGATGACCCTCTACCTTACCTATCATGATATCCTTCTCTAGGGATTGGTTTCTCCTGATAACATGTCCAAAGTTCTCTCAATCTGTCATTGCTGACGTTCTGGTGCCCAGACCAAAAGTTCGGCAGTTCGAATCCACCAGCCACTCCTTGGAAGCCCTATAGGGCAGTTGTACTCTGTCCCATAGGGTAGCTATGAGTTGGAATCAATTCAACGGCAATGGGTTTGGTTGGTTTGGGTTCGTACGCATGCAAAAGCTGGGCAATGAATAAGGAAGAGTGAAGAAGAATTGATGCCTTTTAATTATGGTGTTGGCAAAGAATATTGAATATACCATGAATTGCCAGAAGAATAAACAAATCTGTCTTGGAAGAAGTACAGCCAGAACGCTCCTTAGAAGCAAGGATGGCGAGACTACATCTCACATACTTTGGACGTGTTATCAGGAGGGACCAGTCCCTGGAAAAGGACATTACACTTGGTAAAGTGGAGGGTCAGCAAGAAAAGGGGAAGACCCTCAACAAGATGGATTGACACAGTGGCTGCAACAATGGGCTCAAGCATACCAAAGACTGTGAGGATGGCACAGGACTGGGCAGTGTTTTGTTCTGTTGCACATAGGTTCGCTATGAGTTGGAACTGACTTGACGGCACCTAACAACAACAACAACAAGACTCATTTCAGGTCCCTGGTGATGCAAGTGGTTTACGATTGGCTGCTAACCTAAAGGTTGGTGGTTTGAACCCACCCAGCAGCGCCACAGAAGAAAGGCCTGGCGAACTGCTTCCATAAAGATTATAGCCAAGAAAACCCTGTGGAGAAGTTCTACTCTGTAATACACGGGGTCACCAAGAGTCGGAATCAACTTGACAGCAACAGATTTGGTTTTTTTCGTTTGTTTGTTTGGAAGACTCGTTTTAGACTTCTGACCTCTAGGACTGTAAGAGAATAAATTAGTGCTGTTTTAAGTTACTAAGTTCGTGGTTATTTTTTACAGCAATGATAGGAAACTAATACACCCTTCTTATGTCTTGGACCTCATTGCTCAATCCCCTCTCCCTGCTCACTCCCAAGAGCCACGCTAGCTTTCTCATGGTGCCTCCAACATGCTGGACACCTGGCAGCCTTGGGGTATTTGTTCTGATCACTCCTTCTTCCTGGAACATTCTTACCACAGAAAAACAACCAGCCAGCTGGCTCACCCCCTGGTGTTTTTGTCGAAGTCACCTTCTCACTAAGGACCACCCTGACTACTCTATTTAAAATTGCAGCACACTCTGCTCCTCTGCCCTCCACTCCCAGTACCAGTTGCCATAGAGTTGACTCTAACTCATGGTGACCTATGTGTATCAGAATAGAACTGTGCCCCATGATGTTTTCAATGGCTGAGTTTTGGGAAGTAGATTGCCAGGCTTTTATTCTGAGGCACCTCTGGGTGGACTTGAACCTCCAACCCTCAACTTTTAGGTTAGCAGCTGTTATGGATTGAATTGTGTCCCCCTGAAATGTATATCAACTTGGCTAAGCCATGATTCCCAGTATTGTGTGGTTGTCCACCATTTTGTGATCTGATATGATTATCCTATAAGATGTAAATCCTAATCTCTATGATGTTAATGAGGCAGGATTAAAGGCAGTTATGTTAATGAAGCAGGACTCAATCTACAGAATTAAGTTGCATCTTGAGTCAATCTCTTTTGAGATATAAAAGAGACAAGTGAGCAGAGCAGAGTGGGACTTCATACCACCAAGAAAGAAGTCCGGGAGCAGAGTTCGTCCTTTGTACCTGGGGTCCCTGTGCTGAGAAGCTCCTAGACCAGGGGAAGATGGATGACAAGGACCTTCCCCAAGAACTGACAGAGAAAGAAAGCCTCCCACAGGAGCTGGCGCCCTGAATTCGGACTTCTAGCCTCCTAGACTGTGAGAGAATAAATTTCTGTTTGTTAAAGTCATCCACTTGTGGTATTTCTGTTACAGCAGCACTAGATAACTAAGATAGCAGCCGAGCATGTTATCCATTTGCACCGCCCAGGGACTCCAGCCCACCCCCAGCACTCCTGAATTCCTTTCCTGGGTCTGCTTTTTCTTTCTGCAATAGCACGTATCACTTCCCAACATGTTATTACTTGCTATGTTTATTGTCTGACTACCTCTGCTAGAGCATAAGCTTTGAGAGGGCAGGGATCTCTGCTTGTCTGGTTCACTAATGTCTTTCAAGTGCCTAGGAAAGTGACTGGCAAAGAGTAGGTGCTCAGTAAATACTTGCTAGATAAATGAATAAAAGAGGTTCTAGTCTCTCCTGCCAGTCTGGAAACCTTTGCTTCGGTCTTCTCTTTTGCAGTTGTCACATGTCCTCCATCAATAGAGAGCAGCTGTGAAGATCCAGGTTCCTCTCTGGATTGAAATGTGTCCCCCTAAAAAAATATGTTGAAGTCCTAACCCCGGTACCTGTGAACGTGACCTTATTCAGAAATAGGGTTCTTGCAGATGTAATTAGTTAACATGAAGTCATACTGGAGTAGGGTATCTCCTAATCCCATCTGAGCGGTGTCCTTATAGAAGAGGAGAGGAGATGCAGAGAGACACAGAGATAAGACAGCCAACTGAAGATGGAGGCAGAGATTGAAATGATGCATTTACAAGCCAAGGAACGCCTGTAATCACCAGAAGCTGGAAGAGGCAAGGGAGGACCCTTCTCTAGAGTCTTTGGGGAGAGCATGGCCCTGTCAACACCTTAATTTCACACTTTTAGCCTCCAGAACTGTGAGACAATAAATTTCTGTTCTTATAAGTCACCTATTGTGTGGTACTTTCTTATAGCAGCCCTAGGAAAATAACACCGGTGGATTCTGATGGCCAAAGACAGGTATTACTAGAGTTAAGGCTCAAACTTACAAAACACAGTACTTAAAACATGATTTCTATATGTATATGGACAAGATGAGGGGGAGAGATAGCAAAACGTCAGCAGGGATTATCTCTGAGTGGTGGTATTATAGGTAATTGTTATGTTCCTCAAACTTTTATGCATTTTCTGAATTATCTATAAAAACTTTAAAAATGTTATTTCCATTTTTTATTATGAGAAAAATTTAAATATATATGAAAGTGGACAGAATATTATAAATCTTCACGGACCCATCAACCAGCTTCCACAATTAACAACTCACAGCCTATCTTGTCTCATGTATGCCCCCACTTCCTCCCCTCATCTTGTTTTCTTTTGCAGAAAATCTCAGACATCATGCTATCTACAAATATGAGTTCACAAATGACAGGTCTCCCAAGTCTAACTCCATCTCACTGCAGTAAGGAAGATGCTTGCATCTCCACGATATTCTGGAGGGCAAGCTTTGGTAGTGTAAAAGGTTAAGCTCTTGGCTGCTAACTGATTCAAATCTATCCACCTTTCTCCACTGAGAAGGACCTGGCAATCTGCTTCTGTAAAGATTACAGCCAAGAAAACCCTATGGGTCAGTTCTACTCTGTCATGTGGGGCCGCTATGAGTTGAAATAGATTCAATGGCACCTAACAACAAGCTGAGGTAATGCGGCAGGAGGATTCCATCGTCAGGTGGATTCAGGGATTTCAGCCACGTTATCCAAGGAAGGGTAGGTAAGATGTTGTGTCAGCCTGAGAGGAGGGCCTCAACGCTGGACTAGATATCTGCTTAATTCTTTTCTTTAATTTTAATAGGCTTTATTTTTTAGAGCAATTTTAGGTTTACAGAAAAATTACACAGAAAGTGCAAAGAGTTCCATATACCCTTTCCTATTATTAACAGCTTGCATTCCTGCGGTTCATCTGTTACAACTGATGAGCCAATATTGATACATTATTATTAACTAAAGACCGTAGTTCACATTAGTGTTCATTATTTGTGTTGTACGGTCCTATGGGTTGTGACAAATTTATAGTGGCATGTGTCCTCCTTTACGGTATCATACAGAATAGTTTCACTGCCCTTGAAATGCCCTGGGCTCCAACTATTCATCCCTCCTCCCTATCCCTGAATCCTTGGCAACCAGTGATCTTTTCACTGTCTCTGTAGTTTTGCCTTTTCCAGAATGTCATATAGTTGGACTCATCTAGTATGTAGCTTTTGCAGACAGTCTTCTTTCACTTAGCAATATGCATTTAAGTTTCCTCCATGTCTTTTCGTAGCTTGATAGCTCATTTCTCTTTGTTGCTGAATAATACTCCATTGTATGGATATACCACAGTTTGTTTTTCCATTCACCTATTGAAAGACATAATTGATGCATTTGAATTATGGTGTTGGTGAAGAATATTGAATATACCATAGACTCCCAGAAGAACGAAGAAATCTGTCTTGGAAGAAGTACAGCCAGAAGCAAGAATGGTGAGACTTTGTCTTGCTTATTTTGGACATGTTATCAGGAGGGACCAGTTCCTGAAGAAGGACATCATGCTTGGTAAAGTAGAGGCTCAGTGAAAAAGAGGAAGGACCTCAATGAGATGGACTGACACAGTGGCTGTATTAATGGGTTCAAATATACCTACTATTGTAAGGATGGCACAGGACCAGGCAATGTTTAGTTTTGTTATGTATGGGGCCGCTAGGAGTCGTAACCAACTCAACAGCACTTAACAACGACAACAACCTTGAAGGACAACCCTGTTTAATTTTAAAGGAATAAATGTAAAGTCCTACGTAAAAGAACAGAGCATAAATTGCCCAAGAATAGGATGGGAAAACTCTGTGCCCAAATCCAGAGTTGCCCTTGACTCTCATCTCATTAAGAACCATTTGTGTGATGCAGCTCCTGGGGAACAAATAAACACATGCAGTCTTAGGCCAAAGGGTTGGAGGATGATTCCCTCATTCCCAGAAGCGCCAGCCCATTGTTTCCTGTGCAGATTGGGCAGGAGCACTGAGTGGTTGCAGGTTGTCTTTGGAAAAGTAAGTTTTTGGGTTCAAATCCCAGTCCTGCTACTTCCTGACTGTATGGCTGTTATGGATTTAATTGTGTCCCCCAAATATCTATATTGAGGTCCTAGCCCATATACTTGTAGAAGTGATCTTGTTTGGAAATAGGGTTTTCTTTGTTATGTTAATTAGATCATACCCTAGTTCGGGGGGGATCCTAATCACTTCTGAGTTATAAAAAGAGCAGAACAGACACAAAGACACACACGGGGGGAAGATACCATATGTCATGGATCGAATTGTGTCCCTCCCCCAAAATATGTGTCAACTTGGCTAGGCTATGATTCCCAGTATTATGTGGTTGTCCTCCATTTTGTGATCTGATGTAATTGTCCTATGGGTTGTAAATCCTAACCTCTGCCTGTGGTTAATAAGACAAGATTAGGTTATGTTAAAGAGGATTAGGCTCAGGTCAAAGCCCTGATCTGATGTACTGGGAGTTTCCCTGGAGTGTGGCCTGCATCATCTTTTATCTTACATGAGATAAAAGGAGAGAGAAGCCCCCAGAGAGAGGGGGATGTACTACCACCAAGAAAGAAGAACCAGGAGCACAGCACATCCTTTGGACCCAGGTCCTTGTGCTGAGAACCTCCTAAACCCCGGGGAAGACTGATGAGGAACTTCCCCTACAACGAACAGAGAAAGAAAGCCTTCCCCTAGAGCCGGCACCCTGATTTCCGACTTCTAGCCTCCTAAACTGAGAATAAATTTCCGTTTGTTAAAGCCATTGTCTTAGGCTGGGTTCTCTAGAAAAGCAAAATCAGTAAAGCATATAAATAAATATATATATATTAGAGAGAGAGATTTATATCAAGGAAATGGCTCATGTGGTTGTACAGGCTGGAATGTCCCAAGTCCATGAGTCAGGAAAGAGGCTTCTCCTGTTTCACGTAGCCGCAGGGGCCAGCGAACCCAAGATTGGCAGGTCAGAGAGCATGGGTGTTGCTCACAGGCTGTGAAGACTGACTAATCCCAAGACTGGCAGGTAAGACTGCGGGTAAGTGGCTAGCTCAAGTCCCAAGAACCGGAAGTCAGATGCATAGGAGCCAGCTGCAGAACATCTGCCCGCATTTGATGCAGGCCACACTCGCCTTCATCTGATTGGCTACTCACAGCAGATCCCATCATGGGGGTGATCACGTATCAGAACTTAACAGGGAAGTGATCACAACATTGCACGACTGCCAAATCACTGAGAATCATGGCCCAGCCAAGTTGACACACAATTTTAAACATCACAGCCATCCACTTGTGGTGTTTCTGTTATAGCAGCACTAGATAACTAAGACATCATGTGAAGACATACACACATGGTAGATGCATCTACAAGCCCAGGAATGCCATGGATTGCTGGTAGCTACTAGAAGCTGAAATAGGCAAAGAAGGACCTCCACGTAGAGCCACACCCTGAATTTGCACTTCTAGTCTTCTGAACTGTAAGAAAATAAAATCTTATTCTTGGTGTTGCAACAGTTAAGCGCTGGCTGCTAACTGAAAGGTTGGTGGTTTGAACCTACACAGCAGCTCCACAGGAGAAAGACCTGGGATCTTCTTCTGTAAAGATTATAACCTAGAAAATCCTATGGGGGCAGTCCTACTCTACCACGTGGGGTTGCTATGATTCAGAATTGACTCAATGGCACCCAACAACAACAACAACAACAACAAAGCCACCCACTTGTGGTACATTTCTGTTACCGCAGCACTAAGTAACTAAGACAATGGCCATGCTTGGCTACTTGACCCGCTGGAACCTAGTGACAACTCCCCAGGCTGGTTTTTTTGTTGAAATGAGATAGTGTGGTGAAGCCCTCGGGCAGTGCTTGGCATATGGTACATGCTCCACTGACACCTTTGTAGGGGCCCTAAGGTGCCCAGAGGATGGGGGTTGGGATGGGCCCACAGCTCCAAGATCACTCTCTGGGCATACGTCTTTGCTCCCAGGCTGCATGCACTTGAGGCAGAAACGAAGAAATCATAACACAAAGCAGCTTCCTTTTGCAGCTTGATGAAGAGGCTCCAGAGAGGGCAGAAAAGCAGGCCAGGAAGAGAGGAGTAAACCCACACCAGATTCCAGTCCCGACACAGCAGAAACCCACGAGCATCACAAATATCCGCAATCCAGCCAAAAGTGTATCTTTAATCAGGCTGATGAGAAAGAGTTTGCACAAAAAGTATGCTTGGAAACTAGAGAATACTTCTTATCAGGGGAATTTCCTTTTGGGTCTTTACACAGAGAGTTCACCGACAACTTTGGAGGGAATTTTGAGGAGAAAAAGCAATAAAATGATAAAGAGGCTGGAGGGCCTAATTTATGAGGAAAGATGAAATGACAGCTTGGCCTTAGCATAGATTTAGGGGAGACTGGCCTCCATCTGGCAGCTTTTATGGGTCCCAGATGGAAAGAGAAGTTTGGGAGAGTCTGGGAGGATATAAGAAGGAGTCATGATGTGATATTATGAAAAGGAAGCGATAGGCTGCACTTCAAGATGATTTCTGGGCAAAAAGCCTGCTTAGGAGAGTAATAGGGTCCCAAGGGCTGTAGAAACGCTCCACCGCTTGATAAAGTTAAGTTTTAGAAGATCAAAGTCCTAGGAATTGATCTGTGGGAGTGGCCACCTCCTCCCTGACTCCGACATTTCATTTCCAGGCTTCTTGACTTTTCACAACTTTGTTGGGAAAGGCTGTGGGTTTGCAGCCGAGGTCTTCAGGGCTGTGGACAGGACTCTGGCCCAGGGATACAGGCTGGGAGGAGAGCTCAGCAAAGAGGAGCAGCAAACCCGCTGCCTGCTCCCTCCAGGAGAGTCTCAAATAGCAGATGGATGGACAAGCCAGAGAGCATCTTATCCCACCAGGGAGGGAAGGATGGACCAGGAGGCAGATGAAGGGAGGATGCTGTCAGAATAACCAACCAAACCAGATTCCACAGAGTCGATTCAGACTTGTGGCAACCCCATATGTGTCAGAGTAGAAATGTGCTCCATAGGTTTCTTTTTTATAATTAGTTTTTTTTTTTTTGTTGTTGTTGTTGGGAATATACATAGCAGAACATACACTAATTCAACAATTTCTACATGCACAAGTCAGTGACATTGAGTACATTCTTCAAGTTGTGCAACCATTCTCACCCTCCTTTTCTGAGTTGTTCCTCCCTCATTAACATAAACTCACTGCCCCCTAAGTTTCTTATCTAATCTTTCGAGTTGCTGTTGTCAATTTGATCCCATATAGACAGTTCTTAAAAGAGCACAATGCTCAATGCAGACATTCTTTACTAGTTAAGACAAACTTTAGACTTATGGAGATATTTTTGGTTTAAGGTTTAACATTCTTTGTAGGGTTTTCAATGACTGATTTTTAGAAAGTAGATTGCCAGGCCTCTCTTCTGAGGTGCCTCTTGGAATACTAAGGGTCAACGACCAATGGGCTTCTGGCCTCCAAGCTGAGCAAATATTTGGCTGCTTCATTTTTATCAGTTTCTTTGACTTCTGTTTCCTCTGCCTCATGAGGCCATGATGCCTCAACATTTCTAACTAACCCTTCCTATCCACAAGGCATTTTCGTGCCTTTTGCCTCCTTTATCCATCATCTTTACTAGATGAAACAGACCTTAAGAGCGAGACGAAACTTCCAGACCATCTACTCTGGCCCCTTATTTTGCTGGTGAGGAAATCGAGGCCCTAAAAGTTAAGTAACTTTCTCAAAGGGAGCCAACACACCCAGCCTAGCATTTGGGACTCTGGGATCTTGGTGCATGGACTCCAAGACTCCAACATGTGCTGTGTGTTACAAGCTCCAACTTGAATGTGCAACAAATCACTTGGGAAAGTGGATAAAATGCAGATTATGATGGAGCAGGTCTGGGGTTGGGCCTGAGGTTCTGCAAGCTTCCTAACAAGCTTCCAGGTCACGCCAGTGCCGCTGGTCTCTTTGCGCTCCCCTCCCTAGAAGACAGAACCAGCAGACAGTTTAAAAATCAAATTTAGCATAAGCGTTCTCCCTGGGGCAGGGCCCCCTTTTCACAGTTGGTATCAGCCTTGTGAGGCACCAGTGAGGCTATGAGGATGGAACAGAGAAAACGCCATTTGTCTTCTTGATTGGGAGCAGGGCACGGAGACCCAGGAATATCTGGTCTCTACCCAGTCGTTCTGGACTATTTTTGTGCATCAGAATCATCTGGGAGGATTCTAAAACACACACACGCTCAAGCTTCACCCCCCAGAGATTCTGCTTCAGTTGGTCTGGGGTGGGGCCCAGGCCTCTTCACTTCCAGAAGCTCCTAGGTGACTCTTGTGTGCTGCCAGGGTGAGAACTACTGCTCTTGCCAATAGGTTTGATACTTAGTATTCACTCATTCAACAAATATTTATTGAGCCCCTACTATGTGCCATGGAGTCCCTGGGTGGTGCAAATGGTTAACACACTTTGCTGCTAACTGAAAGACTGGAGATTTGAGTCCTCCCAGAGGTGCCTCAGAAGAAAGGCCTGACAATCTACTTCTGAAAAATCAACCATTGAAAACCCAGTGGAGCACAGTTCTACTATGACACACATGGGGTTGCCATGTTTTCAAACTGACTTCACTGCAACTGGTATATATATACTATGTTCCAAGCACTGATTTAGGCCATGTGGTTACAACTGTGAACAAAACAAGCCCCTAAACAGGTAGTGATAAGAACCATATGGAAAAATAAAGCAAGGGAGAGAGGATAAGGTGTGTGTGTGTGTGTGTGTGCGTGTGTGTGTATGTGAGGGGAGTAGTTCTTCTACATGTGGACAGGGATAGCCTTTCTAAAAAGGTGACATTTGGGCTGAGACCTGAAGAAGGTGAGAGAGGGAGTCATGTGGGTAGCCAGGCAGAGGAGCAGCTGTGTAAAGGCCCTGATGTAGAGTGTGCTTAGCGTGTTCAAGAAGCAAGGAGGGTGCCTGCTCTCACCATGGCTATTCAGTAGTGTAGTGGAAGTCCTAGCCGGAGCAATTAGGCAAGAAAAAGATATAAATAGTATCTAAATTGGGAAGGCAGAAGTAAAACTATCCCTATTCGCAGATGACACGACATGATATATAGGAAATCCCAAAGAATGCACAAAAAAGCTACTAGAGCTAATAAATGAATTCAGCAAGTTGCAAGGTACAATGTCAACACCCAAAAAATCTGTTGGGTTTTTATAAACCAGCAATGAGCAATCTGAGAAGGAAATTGGAAAATTCCATTTATTATAGTATCTAAAAGAATTAAATACCTAGGAACAAATTTAATCAGGGAAAGAAAGATTTGTATACTGAATACTATAAAGCATTGCTAAAAGAAATTAAAAAACCTTAAATAGATGGGAAGATATTCCATGTTCATGGATTGAAAGGCTTAATATTGTTAAGATGTCAATACTAACCAAAGCAATCTATAGATTCAATGCAATCCCTATCAAAATTCCAACAATCTTCTTTGCAGAAATGGGAAAGCCAACCTCAAATTTATACTGAATTGCAAGAGGCCCTGAATAACCAAAGAAATCTTAAAAAGAAGAATAAAGTAGGAGGACTCACACTTCCTGGTTTCAAAATATACTAACTAGCTACAATAATCAAAACAGTCTGGTGCTGGTATAATGATAGGCATATAGACCAACAGAATAAGATTGAATGTCCAAAAATAAACCCATACATCTACGGTCAACTGATTTTCAACAAGGGTGCTAAGTCCGATGGGGAAAGAATGATAGATGGATGGATGGATGGATGGATAGATTGCTGCTGTCAAGTCGACTGACTCATGGAGACCTTACATACAACAGAATGAAATGTTGTCTGGTCCTGCATCATCCTCATGTTGCTGGCATGTTTGAGTTCATCACTGCAGCTATTGTACCAATTCATTTCACTGAGGTTCTTCCTTGCCCTTGCTGGCCCTCTATTTCACCAAACGTGTTGTCTGTCTCTAACAATTGATCCCTGAATAGTTTCTCCAACAAATGGTGCAGGGACAACTGAATCTCCACATGCAAAAGAACGTAGTTGGATCCCTACCTCACACCATATACTAAAGTAACTCAAAATGGATCAAAGAACTAAATGTAAGAACTAAAGCCATTAAAACTCCTAGAACAAAACGTGAGAGTAATGTTTTGAGGCCTAGTTTTTTTTTTTTAATTTTTTTTATTGTACTTTAGATGAAGGTTACAGAACAGAGAGTTTCTCATTAAACAGTTAGTACACATATTGTTTTATGATATTGGTTAACAACCCCATGACATGTCAACACTTTCCCTTCTCGACCTTGGATTCCCTATTACTAGCTTTCCTGTCCCCTCTTGCCTGGGCTGTTGTGCCCCATTAGTCTCATTTTGTTTATGGGCCTGTCTAATCTTTGGCTGAAGGGTGAACCTCAGGAGTGACTTCATTACTGAGCTAAAAGGGTAGCCAGAGGCCGTACTCTCAGGGTTTCTCCAGCCTCTGTCAGGCCAGTAAGTCTGGGGCCTAATTTTTGACAATGGATTCTTAGATATGACACCAAAAACACTAGCAACAAAAGACAAAATAGACAAATTGGATTTCATCAAAATTAAAAACTTTTGTGCATCAAAGGACTTTATCAACAAAGTGAAGAGACAACCTTACAAAATGGGAGAAAATATTTGGTAACCATATATCTGATAAGGGTTTAATATCCAGAATATATAAAGAACTCCTACAGCTTGAAAACAAAAAGATAAACAACCCAATTTAAAAAAAAAAAAAAAGGGCCCCCAAGGAGCTTCCAGGCTAAGGAAGGAGACCAAAGAGCCAACCAGACACCATCAGATGCAGCAACAACCGCACCGAGGCCTAGTTCTGTCTGGTTGGACAATAAAGAGGAGAGCATATAAACCTGACTGGGAATCGAGAGGCTTCCTAGACGAGGGGGCGCTTGAACTGAGTCTTAAAAAAAACAAGTAAGCATTGGACGATTGGAAGGGAGGAAGGATGTTCCAGACAGAAGGAAGATCGTTTGCCTACAAGAGAGGAGCGAACCACATGTCTGAGAACAGTAGACATTAGATGTGACTGGAGTGTCGGGGACTCTTGGTGGGGGGCAGGAGAACCCTGACTGGCAGAGCGTGGGGAGCCTGTACCATGATAAGGTGTTTGGGTTTGATCTGAGGGTTATGGGGAGCCACGATACGATATCAGGGGTCGGCTGTAACTATAGCCCGCTGGCCAAACCTGTCCCACCGCCCGTTTTTGTACAACCTGCAAGCTAGGAATGGCTTTTACTTTTTCAAACGGTTGGGGAAAAAAAATTAAAAGAAGAGTAATACTTCGTGACACATAAACATTACATGAAACTCAAATTTCAGTGTCCATAAATTAAGTTTTCTTGGAACACCTCCATGCGCATTCATTTACATATTATCTATGGCTGCTTTCACGCTACAGTGCCAGTGTCGAGTAGCTGTGACAGAGATTGTATGGTTCGAAGACTCAAAAATATTTACCATTTGGCTCTTCACAGTCTGCTGACCCCTGAACTGAAAAATTAAACAAAAAAACCAGTGCTGTCGAGTTGACTCTGACTCATGGTGATTCTATGTGTGTCAGAGTAGAACTCTGCTCCATAGGGTTTTCAGTGGCTAATTTTTTGGAAGTAGATCGCCAGGCCTTTCTTCCAAGGTGCCTCTGGTTAGAAGCCAAGTGCATTAACTGTTTACATCACCAAGTGACTCCTACCCCTGAACTAGATGGTTTATTTATTTTTATCGTGCTTTAAGTGAAAGTTTACAATTCAAGTCAGTTTCTCATACAAAAATTTATACATTGCTATGTGACTGCAGCTGCTCTCCCTATAATGTGACAACACACTCCTCCTTTCCACCCCAGATTTCCTGTGTCTATTCAACCAGCTCCTGTCCATTTTTGCCTTCTCATCTCACCTCCGGACAGGAGCTACCCATTTAGTCTCATAGATCTACCTGAGCTAAGAATCACTCTCTTCACAAGTATCATTCTATGTCCCATAGTCCAATCTAATCTTTGTCTAAAGAGTTGGCTTTGGGAATGGTTTCAGTTCTGGGCTAATGGAGAGTGCGGGGGCCATGTCTTCCAGGGTCCCTCCAGTCTCAGTCAGACCATTAAGTCTGGTCTTTTTACTGGAATTTGAGTTCTGCACCCCACTTTTTGCCTGCTCCATCAGGGACTCTCTGTTGTGTTCCCTGTCAGGGCGGTCATTGGTGGTAGCCAGGCACCATGAACTAGATGGTTTTAAAGAGAACTCTTGTGGTCAGATTTGCGTTTTGGGCAAGTCTTTCAGGCCAGCATTTGGAGGATGGGATGAAGTGGGACACGGGAGACTAGAGGCTTGGACGTGGAGCTTGTTGCTAAGTCCTGGCCAGAGGTGGGGCCACCTGAACCAGGCCATGGCTGTGGGGTGGGTGGGGTGAGACAAGGGAGGGCCGAAAGAGGCTGAGATGAGTGGTCTGGGTCATGGGAGGTGGGGGGAGGGGGTGGTGATGCCATTTACTGGAGAAGGAACAAAGGAGAAAGAAGAAGCTGGGGTTAGGAGAGGAAGTGTTTGGCTCTGTGACGTGTTTGACATGAGGTGTTGGGGTGCCTGTGGGCTGTCTGAGGAAGGTGGTTTTTGGTGGAACAACGATGAGCCTGGTCCTTAGAGGAGAATCTAAGCCTCTAAATAGCATGTCTATTTGTTCATTTCACATGTAGTAATTGAGCACCTACTGTATGGCTGGCACAGTTCTAGACATTGGGGACCCAAGGGTGAACAAGACAGACCCACATCCTGGCCCTTATGGAGTGTTCATTGTGGTTGTTCTAGGGGCTGCCTCTTTCTGAAGGCGGGGGGCCATTTGGAACTGTGATGCACTCCTGCTTCAAGAATTGCACCTCCTCCTTTCCCCAGCAGCAGTCAGATGTCACAAGGGCCTACCCAACCCACTGACATCTCAGGAGCCAGTGACCTTCAGGGCGGGACCCCACCTGTCGCTGTCCCCTCCTAAGCCCTCTGGGTGATGTGGACCGCTTGGAGCCAGCCGGAACATTCTCTCTGGCGTGGTGTTTGTGACATGGTTGGTGCTGCAGGCCAGGAAGGGACTGTACCCGGCCCTGCAGAGCGTGCCCTTCTCGTGAGTGTGCCCCCGCTCACTGCAAGCAATGAGCTCACTGTGAGCAAGTCCTTTACTTAGAGTCAGGTTTCACCGGTTTGTTTTTCCCTTCAGGAACAAACTGTCCATTCAAGGACCAAAACCAAACCACACCTGTTGGGTCAACTCCAACTCATAGTGACCCTAAAGGACAGAGCAGAACTGCCCCATAGGGTTTCCAAGGAGCGGCTGGTAGATTCAAACTGCTGACTTTTTTGGTTAGCAGCCAAGCTCTTAACCACTGTGCCATCAGGGCTCCTCATTCAAGGGCAGGTGTCATAATGCCTTGTTTTCTGGGGAGAGGGAGGCCACCTTCTACTCCTTCCCTGCAGGGACCCACTTGGCCCCTTGAGTTCTCCCCCTAGGCTGTGGACAGAGCCTGAGCAAGCCAGCCTGGCCAGAGCTCTGGAGGAACTGAATGGGCCCACGCCCTGAGTCTGCTATTGGATGCAAAGAGGTGGTTGTGACTGGCTGACTGAGCAAGAAAATAAACTTTCAAGGAGTGCTCTACGGGATTTCAGCAATTCATTGACTCAGTAAACATGTACTGAGTCCTCACTATGGCCCAGGCATTGTGCTCATCTGCAGTGAGCTAGACCCTGACTTTGTCCTAAAGGATCCTAGTTTGGGTGAGTGGGTGGGGGAAGGGAGGAGACATAAACAGAAACAACCATAAGGTGCTTCCACCGAACTACATACAGGGTTGTGGGGAGCCGGGAGACGCGTCACAACACTCAGCTGGAGGAGAGGTGGGGCACTGAGTCAGGGAAGGCTTCTTGGGGAAAGTAACACCTGGATCGAAGAGTAAGCATTTAGGGGTTGAGGTGGGGGATAGGGGTGATGAGAGCATTCTGGGCAGAGACAGCAAAAAAAGACCCAAAGGCAGGAAAATGCATCTGCTGTGTGTGTGTGTTTGTGTAAATGTCTGCGTATGTGCACATGTGCATTTGTATGTGTGAACTATGTGTGTATAAGTGCGTGTATATGTTTGTGAATGTGTGTATGTATATCTATATATGTGTGTGTTGTGAATGTATGTGTGTGAAAATGTATGTGCATAAATATGTGTGTATGTGTATGTGTGTGAACGTATGTGTGTGTTGTGAATGTATGTGGGTGTGAGTATATGAAAGTACATGTGAATGTGCCTGTGAATGTGTGTATGTGTATAGGTGTATGTTTGTATGTATGTGTGTGTGAATGTGTGTATGTGTGAATGTATTGTGTGCGTGTGAAGAGTTTCATGGATAGTGTATTAAATGAGAGGCAGGGGTTACAAGGGATGAAGAGAGAGAAAGGCAGGGCAGGATCAGAAAGTTATGTGTTCCTTGTTAAGGGGTTGTATCTTCTTCTGTGAGGGTTGGGAGATGTGAAGGCAGGCGAGTAAAATGGAGTCATCTTTGTCCCATGCATTGATTGGGTCTCTTCTAGTTCCAAGTTACAGAAACCCAATTCCAACTAGCTGAAGCACAACATGATGCTATTGGTTTTCAAAAATGAAATGTTAACAACAAAAGACAAACAACCCAATCAAAAAATAGACAAAGGACTTGAATAGACATTTCTCCAAAGAAGATATATGAATGGCCAATAAGCACGCGAAAAGATGCTCAGCATCATTAGTCGTTAGGGAAATGCAAATCAAAACCACAATGAGATACCACTTCACCCCCACTAGGATGGTTATTATCAGAAAAATGGAAAATAACAAGTGTTGGTGAGGATGTGAGGAAACTGGAACAATCGTGCATTGCTGGTGGGATCGTAAATGATGCAGCCACTGTGGAACACAGCTTGGTGGTTCTTCAAAAACTTACACATAGAATTATTATACGACCCAACAATTCCACTTCTGGGTAAATACCCAAAAGAACTGAAAGTAGGGTCTCAAACAGATACTTGTATGCAAATGTTCATTGCAGAACTATTCACAATAACCAAAAGGTAGAAACAACCTAAGTGTCAATCAACAGATGAATGGATAAACAAAATGTGATATATATGTACAACGGGATATTATTCAGCCATAAAAAGGAATGAAGTTCAAATACATGCTATGACATGAATGAACCTTGAAAACATTATGCTAAGTGAAATAAGCCAAACACAAAAGGACAAATATCGTATGATCCCATTTATGTGGAATATCTAGAGTAGACAAATACATACAGACAGAAAGTAGATTACTGGTTGCCGTGGGCTAGGGGGATGGGAGAATGGGAAGTTCTTACTTAGTAAGTGTGAAGTTTCTGACTGGGGTGATGAAAGGGTTTTGGAAGCAAGTGGTGGTGTTAGTTGCACAACACTGTGAATGTGATTAATGCCACTGGATTGTACTCGAAAATGGTTAAAATGGCAAATTTTATGTTGTGTTTTATGTATATTTTACCACTGAGTCCCTGAGTGGTGCAAATGGTTAATGTGCTCGGCTGTTAACCAAAAGATTGGAGGTTCAAGTTCACCTAGAGGCACATCAGAAGAAAGCCCTGGTGATCTACTTCCGAAAAATCAGCCATTGAAAACCCCATGGAGCACAGTTCTACTCTGACGCACACTGGGTTGCCATGAGTTGGAGTCAACTCAACAACTTGTTTATAGCTTACCACAGTTTAAAAAAAGAAAACAATCCCGAAATGTCCAAGGACAGCTCTGCCTTCAGACAGAGCTGTGTCTAGTTGCTCAGACTTTGTGGATAAGAGTTGGCCTTGTGTGGTGGCAGAGGTGGATGCCAGACTCCAGTCTCCCGTTCTGCCAATTTAGCAGGGCCAGGAGAGGGTGTCTGGCTCAGTTGTCCCAACAGAAGTCCAGGCTACTCTCACTGGCTTGACTGGAGTCACCAGCCCATCCCTGAACCAGTTACAGTGATGGTGACAAATTTGCAAGGCCTGGTCATGTGCCCATGCCTGGAAGCAGGACGAGGGGCAGCCTGTGGATGAGGGAAGGGGTGACTCCCACAAAGGAAAAGGAGGGCACTGTGATCAGGAGACAGGGAAACGGGACATCCGAGGCCCACCCGCCTAAGATGTGCCCCCATTCCTGGGCCTAATGTTCTCTCATTCCGTAGGTCTCCAGGTTAGTGTGACTCCCTTTTCCCTGCCCTTTCTTCCTGCTTTCTTCCCTTCTTTTCTGTCCTTTCTCCCTGGTTTCTTCTGCTTGGGACCTGCAGTGGGTTTTGAACCAGAGACTACTGGGTACTTCTGGGTGTGGCTGCTGGATTACCCACTGCAGGGCTGAGGAAATGCCTGAAAGGTTTGCACAGAGAACAAGTTCATGCATTTTCATGAGACCTGGTAGAGAGCATGCGCTCTGAGGAGGTGCCAAGGACATATTGTTCAGAGGAGCAAGTCTGCACAATTTTGTTGGGTCCAAACAAGCCAGCTGTCCCTGCTTCCTCTCTGCTCTCAGCATGGAGAGGGCACTCTCACTACTTAGGGTCCAAGGCCATGGGCTACGTCCAGCTGGGAAGACTTAAGTGTCTTAAGTTTCATCATCGCGTGTCACCATGATACAGCACTGGTCTTGGGGAGAAGCAAGTCATGCTGGGATTTTAAAGGGGAAGAGGGTTTGGCCTGTGCTCTGGCTCTTTCTAAATCCTCCAGGCTGGGTTTGGGAAGATCCCAGAGCTGACTTGGGGCTCTCCCTGGACGCACCTGCGTTGGCTCCTTCAGGAACAGGAACTTGGATCCAAACCCTCTTCCTTGGCATGCTTAGCACCAGCTGGTCGTGGTGGGTCAGGCTAGGCCCTTTGGCTGAGCTAGGCTCTCTCCTCCTATCTTAAGCCAGAGATGGGTTGATCTCCAGTTTCGGGTCTAGTCCCAGTGGAAGCCTCAGCGATTCTGAGAACATAGTTCCACCTGCACCCACCTGTCTGGAGCCACCTGGGCAGGTCCCAGGCTCCCCCTAGGCTGACTGGCTCGGATTCTCTGAGAGTGTTTTCACAAGCTCCTTTTGGAGGTTCATCCACACACTGAAGTTAGAGAATGACTAGAATATGGGCTTATGTTTTGCTCTTGATGGCTGAGAATTTCTCACCTGTTTTAACCCCGCCTGAGTGTTGCAGGCAGGAATTCTCACAGATGTCGGGTTCTGGCAGAGGCACTATGGTAGGTCATGAGCACGGCCCTGAGCAAGATGGCCTGGGCTCAAAGCCTAACTTAACCACTTACCAGCTGAGACACTCTGGATAAACCACTTCACTAATACCCAGTTTCTTCCTTTGAAAAGGGGACACTAATGGGTATATACTATAGTGGGTTGAGTAAAATCCCCCAAAATTCATGTCTCCCTGGAACATCAGAGTAAGATCTGTCTTAGTTATCTAGTGCTGCTTTTGCTCGCTCTGGATCCTGCAGCTAGCTCCTCTTTGTCTGACCTCCGTTTCTCAGGACTTGAGTGAGCCACTTACCTGCGGTCTTGCCTGCCAATCTTGGGATTCGTCCATCTTCACAGCCTGTGAGCAAGAGCTCTGCTCTCTGACCTGCCGATCTTGGGTTCGTCAGCCTCTGTGGCTACATGAATCAGGAGATGCCTCTATCCTGACCCATGGACTTGGGACATTCCAGTCTCTACAACCACGTGAGCCATTTCCTTGATATAAATCTCTCTATATATATTTACACACTTTACTAGTTTTGCTTCTCTAGAGAATCCAGTCTAAGACAAGGCTTTATTTGGAAATAGGGTCTTTGCAGATGTAATTAGTTAAGAATCTCCAGATGAAATAATCCTGGATTTAGGGTGGACCCTAAATCCAATGACAACCATCCTTATAAGACAGATACAGAGACACACAGGAGAAGGCCAAGTGAAGACAGGCAGAGATTAGAACTAAGCAGCCACAAGCCAAAGAATGCCTGGAGCCACCAGAAGCTAGAAAAGGCAAAGAAGTATTCTCCTCCAGAGCCTTCCGAGGCAGTGCAGACCACCAACACCTTGATTTCAGACTCCTGGGCTCCTGAACTGTGAAAGAACAAATTTCTGTTGTTTTAAGACACCCATTTGTGATAGTTTGTTATGGCAGCCACAGGAAATGAATACAATTCCTCAAAGAAGGGTTATCACCTGACACACTTGCCACACACTTAGCGCATAGCAGGTGCTCAATAAATACCCACTATTATTACTGTTCTTAAAGCGCTCTGCTGCTAATCAAAAGGTTGGCAGTTTGAATCCACCAGCCACTCCTTAGAAACCCTATAAGTCAGTTCTACTCTGTCCTGTAGGGTTGCTATGAGTCAGAATTGACTCCATGGCAGTGGGTTTGGTTTTTTTTTATTATTACTGTTCAGCATCATAGCTACGCACAAGCCCCCACTGACAGATGAGTGGTGGCTGTGCATGAGGTGCACTGTCTGGGAATCGACCCAGGTCTCCTGCATGGAAGGCAAGAATTCTATCACTGAACCACCAGTGCTGAACAGGCTTCATCAGAGCTTCCAGACTAACGCAGAATAGGAAGAAAGGCCTGGAGACCTACTTCTGAAAATCAGCCAGTGAAAACCTATGGATCACAACAACAGTCCAACAACAGTCCAATCCACAACCCATCATGGGGATGGCGCAGGACCAGACAGCATTTCGTTCCGCTGTGCATGAGGTCACCATGAGTTGGGGGCCAACTCAATGGCAGCTAACAACAACATGATCAATGTGCTGCCTTTACCCTGGGGAAATGTGGGCCATGAAGAGGAGACATCAGGATAGCTCCGAAACCTTTCAGTGGGGCATTGCGTGGCCCTAGAGAGGCAACATTCAAAAGGAGCATCCCCTAGGGCACCCAGGGGTGCCCTGGCTCCTGCTGATGTGCTATTTCACCCCTCTGACCTCTCCATTGGCCAAGGCTAGAGCCTGGGAGGACAGACCTGAGGAAAAGAGAGCAAGGAGCAGCTGGGAAGGGCAGCGGCAGGGCTGAGGGCCGAGACCTGCAGAAAGAATGCTTGCCGCCATGAATCACGGCACGAGGGCCATCGCTGCCTGCTGACGCATCCCACCCAAAGGGGAGGACGGCGGTGACCTAATGCTGGTTGTCAAACACTCAGGGCCCCTCCCAGCACCGCCCAGTGCTTCACGGTGCCCGGAGGGAGCTGTCCCCACCCTACCCCTGCCCAGTTCTGTAAGCTTTCCCTCCCCTGCACACACAGCAGGACAAGCCTCTCTTCTGAGCCAAGGCTTCAGTGGCAGTTTATTATTTGGATGGCTTGGGGATGGGTGAGGCGAACAGTTTCCACTTTCCCGAGGGCAGTGGAATCATAAACCCTGGAATTCAGGCTGCACATCTGCTGCAGCTGCATGGGGAGAGCACATGGGACAGGATTCAAGGAGAGTTGTTCCCAGGGCTGGAGTCCCATTCTCTCCGGCCTCCGCCTATAAACATAATGGTTTTTTTGTACACCAATGTTCATTGTAGCAGTATTGACAATAGCTAAAAGGAGGAAACAGCCTAAATGTCCATCAACAGATGAATGACTAAACAAAATGTGGTATATCCATACAATGGAATATTAAAAACCAGTTGCTGTCAAGTCAATTCCGACTCATGGTGAGCCCATGTGTGTCAGAGCAGAACAGTGCTCCATAGGGTTTTCAATGACTGAGTTGCTGGAAGTAGATAGCCAGGCCTGTCCTCTGAGGTGCCTCTGGGTGGCTTTGACTCTTCAACCTTTTGGTGAGCACCCAAGTGCATTAACCGTTTGCACCACCCAAGGTAAATACTTAGCCATAAATAGAAATGAAGCTCTGATACACGCTACGACATGGATGAACCGTGAAAACATTACGTTATTTGCAGTTACAAAAGGACAAATATTGCAGGATCCACCTTACATGAAATATCTAGAATAGGCAAGTGTATAGAGACCAAAGTTTGTTAGTGGTTACCAGGGAAGGGCGGGAGGGAGGGGAAAGGAGGTCTTATTGTTCAGGGGACACTGAACTTCTGTTAAGGGTGATGGAAAAATTTGTAAACGGGTAATGGTGACGGTGGAACAACAAGATGAACGTGATTTATGTCCTGCCTTGTCCATGCAAAAATGTTGATATGGCAGATTTTTTTAAAATTTATTTACCACAATAATAAAAAAAAAGCACAGAAAATTATAAGCAGAAAAGAAGAAAAAAGTAATGGTTTACAGGTGGGGAAACTGAGGCCAAGGGGAGTTATGGACTCGCTATACACCACCAAGTCAAGGGGCATCTTGGTGAGAGAGCCAGGCTTTGAACTGAGAATTTATCCTGAGAATTTACCCTAGGCCTAGGTCCTCATCTTCAGTCAGAGTTGCCAGTCTCAACTCCTCTGCTCCTGGTTCCTGTGTGGCCCCTAGGTTGGGGCATTAACTCCTGCCCTCTAGAAACAGCTCTATTTTCTTTGCTCACCTTCTGAAAGTGAACACATCTACGGACAGCAGTGATTTTACCTCTACAATCTCCCTCTGTGCCCACCCCACCTTCAGAGAGCAAGAAAGCCCTCGAAAGGCTCTGGGTTTGGGTTCTTGGCTACTATACTATGAGCACGAATTTTAGGAGATAGTCCATTGAAGCAGGACACTCTCCAGCTAGTGCACGAATCCATCCCTCACAGGGAAGAATCCCTGAGCATCAGGGACATTGCCAGCCCCTAACCTGTCCTCTGTTCCCCCAGGAGAGAGTGACGGCCTTTGCACTTCAGCCAACTTGGTTGCATGGACTTTTTACTGGGGATCTGGGAAGAGCGGGCAGGGCCAGTTTGACTTCCCAAGGCTCCTGCTTATTTATTTTACCATAATAACTTGAAGCCAATATTTAAGCATCACCAAGGCAACAACCCAAATCTTCCTGGCTGTCGGCTTCTATCCAGCCTCACATGGTGGGGATTTGGGCAGGAGGGGGAGCAAGGAAAATGAGTCAATCATTTTCCCCCACAGCCACCTGGGAAAACAGTGACCCAAAAAACAAATCCAGGCTTCTTGTAGAGAGCAGTTGTTCTTATCTGTGGTTCTAAGACTTGGTGCTTTTAACACAAGCGCAACAGAGTCGTGCAAGACCTCTGCTCTAATATTTTATTTTATTTTTGCTGTTGTGGTTAGAGCCAATTGGTTTTTTAAACCTTTTATTAAAGTTTAACATGCATGAAGAAAGTGCACAATCCTAAGTCTACAACTTGATGCATTTTCACAAACGGAACACATTTTTGTAACCAGCACCCAGATCAAGAAACAGCACATGGTCAGTCCCCCAGGACTCCCCTTGTGCCCCCTCCCTGTCACTACACCCCCAAGGGTAACCACTATACTAACTTCTCACAAAGTAAATTAATTTTGCATGTTTTTGTACTTCATTTAAATGGAATCGTACATTATATTCTCTTTTGAGTTGAAGGCAATAGCTTTTTTAGGTACCAAGAGGCTTGAGTTGCTCTTCTCAACTCCAGCTCCAGGGAAGAGAGAACAGAGGGGAGTAGAGGCCCCTTCCCTATGCCCACAAGCCATGTGGGTCTCAAGGAGAGGGACCAGAAAACATGACTTTAGCTAATATACAGAATGGGGAGTTTTGATTTAAAAAAAAAAAAAAAGGCACAGCATCATTTTCCTTGCATGGTGTAACTCGTGCTTCCTTGGTTTGTATCCACCTGGAGATGGAGAAAGGAGGGTAATAGCAGCCTAGCCTGACCAGTAGGCTCTCTGGAACCTCCATCCCCAGAAGCTCTCACTTTTGCTGGCAGGATGTCTGGTGACCCCATATTATCCTCGCTGGCCAGTGAACCCCTCCCCTGCAGGGCTGGCACCAATTACTCCTGTTTTAATGCCTCATTGGTGCAGAGTTATTATGCCAGCAGCTTCAGTGTGATGTGTCCCTGTGGGGTTGGGCTGGCCTGGGCTGCTGGCTGCCTGGTCAGCGCCCTCATGCAACCCCCCAGGACTGCCAAAGCCTCTGCTGCTGCACTGATTTCACTATTTCTGTTCCAGAAAGTGGGGTAGGGGTGGGGGTAGTCTTTGGTGTTTCATAACCCTAGGGCTATTGATTCTCAAACTATCTGTAGTGAGGGACCAGCTTTTAAATTTTCCAGTCCATCACAGACTACTGCTTTTATAAAATATAATACCTGAACCAAACCCAAACCTGTTGCTGTCGAGTCGGTTCCAACTCATAGCGACCCTATAGGATGGAGTACAACTGTCCCATAGGGTTTCCAAGGAGCGGACGGTGGATTTGAACTGCTGACCTTTTGGTTATCAGCCAAATGCTTAACCACTGTGCAACCAGGGCTCCAAACAGCAGTGACATATTTAAGGGGAAAAAAAAAAAACCCATACAAAATGTAAGTCTCAATTTTTTTTATTATTAGATTTAACAGTCAAAAAACTATACTTCCAAAGCTATAAGCAGGACAAACATAAAAGGAAAAAAGGCATAGAAAGTTTTCTAAATGCTGACTCCTGATTTCTATACTTCCTTTGTTGTAGACTAGTGACCAGCCATCTGCGGACCAGGCCCAGGTCCGTGGGCCACACTTTGAGGAACTCTGTCTCTGGCCATCCCTTGCCCTGCCCTTACAGTTAACCATCTGGGCTGACCTTAGCAGGACTCTGCAGTTTGTATCTACCTTGTTGGCCTCCTTCCTAGGTCTTTGTCATCCCCATCATTCTTCGTATTTCTGCATATGTTACTTTAAAAACCAGTTGCTGTCGAGTGGATTCCGACTCATGGTGACTCCATATGTGTCAGAGTAGAGCTGTGCTCCACAGGGTTTTCCATGGCTGAGTTCTTGGAAGTAGATAGCCAGGACTTTTTTTCAAGGTGCCTGCGGGTGGACTCGAATCTCTAATCTTTCAGTTAGTAGCCGAGTGCATTAACCATTTGCATCCAGGGATTCAATATGTTGCTTTAGCTGGAGTAAAAGAGACAGAAAGCTCTGCCTTCCCATTTTAGGATCCTTTAATGAAACCTCAAGCACACAGGCCTTGCTCTCTTAAGCTTCCTGTAGACTCTTAGGAGTTACACTTCGCTTCTTCAGCCTTTCGTGGCCTCCCTCTCTTAGATGTGGCCCCAGTTGCCTCAGGAGTCTGTTGGATGATAATACAGGTAACAAGAAGACAGTGCCCCAGCTGGATGCTCTTTTCCCCTTTGCCTCCTCCCCTGTCCTGCCCTGAATCTGGCACACACACCCCACCCCGCCCCTCCTACCCCTCAGGGAGATGCTGAGGGCGTGGGGAGGGAGCACCCTAAGGTATTCCGGAGGACTCTGCCCCCTCCTTGCTCAAGAGTCTCAGTTTTGGGGCTGAAGGCCAAGCCCACATGGCCCATGGTTTTTACCCATAGGAAGCCTCTGCGGACCCCAGCAAGCCCCCAGCAGCTTCTTTCAGGCCAAGGTCACCACCAGGTGGACCACTGAGACCTTCAACACCCTTTCTTTCCCCACAGGAAATTCATGGTCTTAGCTCCTCTTGCTGCAGAGGTTCCGGACGTTCCTCTTCCTTCTTCTTCCTGTATGGCCGGGACATCTCCGAAGTGGCCTCCACTGGTGACCAGCCTCCACAAATGACAGCCTACATATGACTCCTTTGGCCCCAACTGTCACCAAACCCATCTTACCAGAATGTCACGAGTGTCTGTGGGGCAAGACACAGGATGGGGGATGCTGAGGTGGGTGGGGTGCATTTTCCATGAGAGATAGGTTTTATTCAGGCTTCTTCAAGGGCAGACCAGGCTTGGTGAGGACGCCGTAACCCCAGTCAGAACCACGCACAGAACCAGCGCTGCTTGGATTTACGAGCTGTCACCGTTCTTGCTGTTATACAAGCCTTCTTGCTTTTCCCTTTCCTCCCCTCATTCCTCTGCTTTCCTTTTTTTTTTCTTTTTAATAACCCTGACTGCATATTTTCTCTAAACTAAACCATCTGTTTACCAGCTTTTATAAGCAGCTTTAAAGATGGTGAAAGCCAACGAGCCATGGGTCCCCGCACTTTCTGAGTGGTCTCTGGGCAGCCTGAAGAGGAAGTTAGTGCCGCTGTGCGGGGCCTGAAGGGGACACATCCAGCAGGGTCCTTTTGTTCCACCTGAAGGTGCCTGTTCAAAGTGGCATCTCTTTGGAGAGGTCAGGCAGAGCTGTGGCCACCTTTTCTGCAGCACTAGGACTTCGGGGTCACTCGCCTGCGGCCAGCTGGCTGCTGGAAAGGACGCAGTGGGGAGGACGGGTAAACGAGGTGCTGTGTGGACTCTGCCGATCAGGTGCCAAGAGCTCACTCCTAGGGAATGTGCTGAGCCTGAGCACAGCCGAGCCCAGGAAAACAGTTCGACAACAATGACGACTGCCTAGGTGACCAAGAAAAAAAGAGGACTTGGCTTGGGAACAGATTCCGGCCTCCCGCTTCCAAGGCATTAGTAATTCAAGCAGCAGTGAGTGTGATATTTACTTAGGAAACTATGAAAAATCACAGAACAATGTTCTTTTAACAGCTCTCATCATCAGCTTCCTTGGTGCTGTCTGCCACCTAATTGTGAACAGAGTCACACTCTGCCATCTGGCAGCAAGGCGTCGGCCCCTGGTGTCACCCCACCGCGCTCGAGGTGTCCTGGTCACCAGGCCAAGTGTCCAATGCGGGACCCAAGGAAGTCCAAAGTGTTGAGTCCCACCCAGTCCCTGCGGCAACGGGCGGCACAGCTCACCTCTGCCCAGGAAAGAAACCAGGGATGACGGTGCTGACTAAGGAGTCTGGCCCAGCAGGCATGCTAGAGACAAGATGAAATCTTAGCTTCACAAAACCCTGCTTTTCATTTTATTATTATTTTGTTTTCTTTTTTTTTTATTTTGGTAAGATTATACATCACAAAACGTTTCCCCGTTCAACAATATTTACACATACAATTCAGTGACACTGATTATGTTCATTATGTTGTGAAATCATCATCACTACCCTTTTCCAAATTATTCCAACACCATTGACAGAAACTCAGTGCCCCCTAAGCAACGACTCTCCCTTCTCCCTCTCTCCCAACCCTCGTAACCACTAATAAGCTTTGGTCTCTATACATTTGCCTATTTCATATAAGTGGGATCATACAATATTTGTCCTTGTGTGACTGACTTAGTTAACTTAGCATAATGTTTCACTGAAGGCCACATGTATGATTCCATTGATATGAAATGTCCAGTGTAACTAGGTAAATTTATAGAGACAGAAAGTAGATTAATGGTTACTTAGGACTGGGGGAAAGGGGGAAATGGGAGTGACTGCTAATGAGTATAGGGTTTCTTTTTAGGGGTGATGAAACTGTTCCGCTATTAGATAGTAATGATGATTACACAGCCTTGTTAATACACTAAAAACCACTACTGTATTTTTACACAAATAACGCATGTCTTCTGTGTTTGTTTGTTGGCAGTGCCCTCCCCCTAAGAGGTATTTTCATAGGTGTCACTATGCCAGTTTTTTTTTTACATGTTGCTGTGAAGAAAAATTAGCATAGCACACTTGTGAGGATGCCTCCCAAATTGTACATTTAAAAATAGTGAATTTTGTGGTAAGTGAATTATATCTCAATTAAAACAAATATTTTGAAGATGTTAGTTCTCCCCAAATTACTAGATAGATTTAACGCAGCTCCAATCACAATTTTCTAGCAGGCTCTTTTGGGGTTAGAAATTGACGAGCTGATTCTATAATTCATGTGAAAATGCAAAAGACCTAGAACAACTAAAACAACTGCGAAAAAGAACAAAGTTGGAGGACTCATGCTGCCTGATTCCAAGGCTCACTTTAAAGCTACAGTAATCAAGACAGTGTGGTATTAGCATAAAGATAGACAAATGGACCAACGGAATAGAGCAGAGGGTCCAGAGATGGATCCACTCATATACGGACAACAAAGGTTCAAAGGCAATTCAGTGGGAAAAGAACAGTCATTTCAACAAATGTGCTGTAACAATCAAATATCCATATTAAAAAAAAAAAAAAAAAAACTCAATCCATACCTTGCCCCATATAAAAATATCAACTCACAATAGACCTAAATGTAAACCTAAAACTATAGGAGAAAACCTTTATAACCTTGGGTTAGGCGAAGATTTCTTAGATACGATACCAAAGGTGTGATCCATAAAAGGACAAATTGATAAATTGGACTTAATCAGAATTAAAGACTGAAAAGACAGGCCACAGACTGGTAGAAAATATTTACAAATCACATATCTGATAAAGAACTTGTATCCAAAATATATAAAGAATTCTCAAAGATAATAATAAGAAAACAAATACCCCATTAAAAACGGGCAAACATTTGAACAAACACTTCATCAAAGAAGTCACATGGAGGGCTATAAGCATATGAGAACATATGCTCAGCATCATTCATTAGTCATTAAAACCAAAAAAACCAAACCCGTTGCCACTGAGTCAATTCCTACTCAGAGTGATTCTATAGGGAAATGCAAATTAAAACCACGGTGAGATATCACTACACATCTATTAGAATGGCTAGAATTAAAAAGACTGACCATACCAAGTGCTGGCAGAGGAATTGGAACCTTATACACTGCTGGTGAGAATGTTACAACCACTTTGGAAAACAGTTTGGTAGTTTCTTAAAAAGTTAAATATACACCTACTGTATGACCCTACAGGGACATATATTTCCTTTTCTTTTGGGTAAATACCTAGGAAGACTTGTAGATGAATGTTCATAGCAGCTTTCTTTGTCATAGGCAAAAACAGGAAAAAACCCAAAGTCCATCAGTGGTGAATGGATAAACTGTGGTACATCCGTACAACGGAATCGTACTCAGCAATAAAAAGGAATGAACTGCCGATGCATGGAACCACGGAGATGAATCTCAAAATAATTATGCTGAATGAAAGAAAAACCCAAACCTGTTGTCACTGAGTCGATTCCAACTCATAGGGACCCTATAGGACAGAGTAGAACTGTCCCATAGGGTTTCCAAGGCTGTAAATCTTTACGGATGCAGATTGCCACATCTTTCTCCTGTGGAGCAGCTGGTTGGTTTGAACTGCCAATCTTTTGGTTAGCAGCTGCGTGCTTTAATCACTGAACCACCAGGGTTCCTGAAAGAAGTCAGACAAAAAAGAGTAAATACTCGATGATTCTATTTATATAAAACTCCAGAAAATGCAAACTGACCTATAGTGACAGAAAGCAGATCAGTGGTTGCCTGGGGAGGGGTGGGGGAGCACAAGAGGTGGGAGGAAGAGATTACAAAGGGGCCTGAGGAAACTTTTGGGGGTGATGGGTGTGTTCATTATCTTGATGGTGGTGATACTTGCACTGGTGTATATATGTGAAAACTTATCAAAGTGTATACTTTAAATATGGGTAGGTTATTGTGTGTCAATCAGGGCTGTGGTGGTTCAGTGGTATAGAATGCTCACCTTCTATGAGGCAGACCAGGGTTTGATGCCTAGCCAATGTACCTCATACGCAGCCACCACCTATCTGTCACTGGAGGCTTGTGTGTTGCTATGATGCTAAATAGGTTTCAGCAGGGCTTCTAGACTAAGATGGACTAGGAAGAAAGGCCTGGAGATCTACTTCCAAAAATCAGTTAGTGAAAACCCTCTGGATTACAATGGTCCTATCTGCAAACCATCATGGGGATGGCACAGGACTGGGCGGCATCTTGTTCCGTTGTGCATAGGGTGGCCATGAGTTTGGGGCCAACTAGACGGCAGCTAACAACAACAACTGTGTGTCACCTATACATTATACCTCAATAAAGCTTTTTTTTTTTTTTTTTAAGCAGATTTCAGGGATTTAATTCTAAAATGTAGTTTCTTCAAAGTGTCCTGGGCCTGGTACACTTCCAGCTCCAACCTGTCCACAGTTGTCTCTGAGGACGCTGATGGTTGAGAGGGTCTCTCTGCTTGTTCACCTCCTCTTGAGCCACCATCACTTGCTTTCCTACACCCCAGCTGGCCTCCAAGTCCCTCACACAGAACAAGCTTCCCCTGCCCAGGGAGGATGGTGCTCATTCCGTCTGGATGCTCTGCCTCTGCTAGCTACATTCTCATCTCCTTCTCAGGCTCTAGGTCTCAGTAAGTGTCACCTCCTTGGCAGAACTCTAGAATACGCCCCCCTCCCATTTTATGTCCTAATCCCCAGAACCTTAACAAGATGAGATCTCACTCCTGTGGCTGGGCTATGTTACATGACACAGCTGATCATCCGGAGGCCTGATCTAACGACCTGAGCCCTTAAAAGCAGAGTTTTCTCTGGCTGGTGGCACAAAAGGAAGTCAGAGAAATCCAAAATGTTGAGAAGGACTCATTGCTGTGCTGCAGACGGAAGGGGCCGTGTGAGAAGGAATGGGGGCGGCCTCTAGTTGCTGAGGACAACCCTCACTGACAGCCAGCAAGGAAACAGGGACCTCAGTCCGGCAACCACAAGAAACTGGATTCTGCGAACAACAGGAATAAGCGTTGAAGTGGATTCTTTTTAAGCCTGGGTGGCACCTTGATTTTGGCCATGTGACACCCTGAGCAGATAACCCAGCTAAGCTCAGCCAGACTTCTGACCTACTGAACTGTGAGCTGGTAAATGGGTGTTGTTCAAAGTCATTGAGTTGGTGGTAATTTGCCATGGCAGCCAGAGAAAACAAGTATACCTCCTCACAGAGGGGTTCCCTGACCACCTTGTCTGAAGCAACCCTCCTTGTTTTTGTGTCCTCTCAGCCCTTCTTTGCTGCATTCAGGGCAATCATTTTATCTGTTTTGTTTGTCTCTTTCCCACCCTATGATGTAAAACCCATGGCGGCAGAGACGGCACCTCTGTCTTGTTCACCTAGCATCCCGTGGATCTAGTTCAGGGGCTGGCAAGCGGTCTGCCCTTAATAAATGATTGTGGAGTGAATGAATGATCCTTACTGCCAAGGCCAGTCCAATTCCCTTCACTGCTCCCTCCTTCATAAGCAATGCAACTCTAACATGCTTATTTGAATTAGAGACTCCTCAAGAAGTTAAAACAAAATGGGACTTTTTTTTTTTCAACACTGTCCCTTTTCAACCTTGGGTTCCCTATCACCAGCTTTCTTATCCCCTCCTGCCTTCTAGTCCTTGTCCCTGGACTGCTGTGCCTCATTAGTCCCGTTTTGTTTTATGGGGCTGTCCAATCCCCGGCTGATCGGTGAACCTTGGGAGTGACTTCCAAAATGGGACTTTTTAAAGTATTGTCTTCAACTAACTAAAGCAGCTGGTTAACCAACTCTCCCAGCTACAATTGAGATTTTACTCCAGTACTTGTTTAGAATCTTTCTGGAAAGATCCAGTGATACTGTCACTGCTTTGTCAAACATGACTAACCAAGTACTAGGACTTCTGAAAAGTAAGTAGGGGTGAGAGCTGAGGGCATTTGAAAGATGAAGAACTGAGGTAATATGTGGAAGGAAAGAGCTGGCAATAGAACTTTCCATGTGGTCTTCCCACCACTGCCACCATAGTCCCTACTTAGAGGGCAGACCCCCTCCCAACACTACCCACCCAGACTCTGAATGTAAGAAAGTTCTTACTTTCCTGCTCCACTGAAAATAAAAAGGATGTTTTCAAACTGGATCAATGATGTTCTTGTATTTCAAGGAAAAAAAAATCTAAAGTTTGTTGTATTAAGGTCCCTGGCTGGTGCAAACGATTTGTACTTGACCGTACCCTAAAGATTGGCAGTTCAAACATACCCAGGGTCACCACAGAAGAAACAGGCCTGGTGACCTGCTTGCATAAAGGTTACAGCCAAGAAAACCCTATACCCATTGTAATCGAGTCAATTCCAACTCATAGTGACCCTATAGGACAGAGCAGAATTGCCCCATAAGGTTTCCAAGGAGCGGCTAGTAGATTTGAACTGCCGACCTCCTGGTTAGCAGCTGTAGCTCTTAACCACTGGCCACCAGGGCTCCAAGAAAACACTGTAGGGCAGTTCTACTCTGTAACCCCTGGGGTCTCCTAAATCACAAATCAACAACAAAAACAAAATCAACAACAAACAAAATTTGCTGTGTTGAGGCCAAAGAGTAAATAATCTTCTCTAGTGGGATTGATGATGTCGCAAAGGGATCTTCAGTTTCCTTCTCAGGGTCCCTTGCTGGACCTTCAAACTCTTTTCTGGAAACAGGTGGACCAGCCTCTGCCAGGTGTGAGTGTCCGAGTGTGATGAGGTCCTTCTTGCCTCGTCCCAAAGGCCATGCCTGACCCCCCAGGGGATTTGAGAATGCTTGGAAGGAGCCTGTCACCTGAATGGCACACATGGCAGAGAGAGATTCCTCTTGGATCCTCAGCAGCTCTCAGTTTACACCCTGCTATCCATGCCCAGAGCGCCCCTTGTCAAAATGACACAGTGACAGACGTTATTTACAGGAATCAAGTCCTCCAGTCCTGGATGGGAATCTTGGCCTGGGACCTGGAAATGTTGGGCATGTAAACCCGAGCCTGGAGAAACTCTTGAAGTATCTGTCTAGAACTCTCCTACAACCTCTTCTAGGATTCAGGTTAGGCCTAGAAAGGACAGAACCCACCTTCTTCAGCCTTCCGAACATTTCCACGTGGTCCAGAAGGCAAGTCCTGGAGTTGGGTTGATCTAAGACCACACCCTTTCACAAACAGGTGGACCAAAACCCACTGCTGTGGAGTCAATTCCAACTCATAGCGACCCTACAGGACAGAGTAGAACTGCCCCCACAGGGTTTCCAAGGCTGTAAATCTTTATGAAGCTGACTACCACATCTTTTTCCCTCAGAGCGGCTGGTGGGTTCAAACCGCTGGCCTTTCAGTTAGCGGCCAAGCACTTTAACCACTGTGCCACCAGGGCTCCTTTTTGACAAGCAGGTAGAATTTGTTTTCAGTGTTCCCTGGGACTTTCTACAGAGTCTCTGGGTTATACAAATGGCTAATGTGCTTCGCTGCTAACCAAAAGGCTGGAGGTTCAAGTCTACCCAGAGGTGCCTCAGAAGAAAGGCCTGGTGATCTACTTCTGAAAAATCAGCCATTGAAAACCCTATGGAGCACATTTCTATTCTGATAGACACGGGGTCGCCATGAGTTGGAGTTGACTCAACAGCAAGTGGTTGGGGACTTTCTATAACCATATCTGACAAGCACTTTTATATAGTATGTACAGAGATGCTTGCTTCATCTTAGAGGCTTCCTGACGTCCGCTCAGTCCTTAACCCTCTCCCCTGGTAGAAAAACCTGTGACCGCATCAACAGTGGCTTGTTAGGATGGTGAGGATTGGCCTCTTTCCTTGGGAGCATCTGGGACATGAGGCTTGAGCCCCATAGGCCTCTGGCTTACATTCATCTCAGTTTCTGGACCTTCCTTGGTGTGGGCACCTCTGACTAGAATAAACATGTCCCTCTTCACTATGCCAAAATCTACATTAAGTCTTCCAAGACTGAACGACATGAGCTCCATGTTGCCCAAAGTTGCTGACTGTGAACGGGTACTTGCAAAGTTATTAATCTTGGGTTTTTCACAAAGGCAGGGAAGATGTTATGTGACCAGAGATGGAAGGTCCAAGTCCACTACAGATGGAAGCCTGTTCAGGCACACCAAACCAAAAACCAAACCTGGTGCCATCGACTTGATTCCGACTCATAGCGACCCTATAGACCAGAGTAGAACTGCCCCATAGGGTTTCCAAGGAGTGGCTGGTGGATTCGAACTGCTGACCTTCCGGTTAGCAGCCAAGCTCTTAACCACTGTGCCACCAGGGTTCCAGCGGCCCTATAAATAAAAACAAAAAACCAAACCCGTTGCCATCAAGTTGATTCCGACTCATAGCAACCTTACAGGACAGAGTAGAACTGCCCCATACAGTTTCCAAGGAGCACCTGGTGGATTCGAACTGCTGACCTTCTGGTTAGCAGCCATAGCTTTTAACCACTATGCCACCAGGATTTCCCTATAGGAGGCATTTTTTTGCTCTGCTCTCGCCAGAGGGCGCCACACTCCTCCTTTACCTTTCTCTCAGCCTGACTTGCAAATTTTCAAAGGCTCAGGAAAGGGGAAGGTGTCCGATGGCACCACTCTGCAAACCACTTATAGGCACTGCAGTTTCCTATTTGGTAGCCTGATGATTTAATCTTTTCTATTAGGAAAACACAGCTGACCTGATGTTATGAATTGAATTGTGTCTCACCCCAAAACATATGTTGAAATCCTAACCCCGGTACCTGTGAATGTGACCTTGTTTGGAAATAGGGTCTTTCAAGATGTTATCAAATAAATTAACATGAGGTCATATCAGAATAGGTGGTGCAGTGGTTAAGAACTTGGCTGCTAACCAAAAGGCTGGCAGTTCGAATCCACCAGCTGCTCCTTGAAAACCCTATGGGGCAGTTCTACTCTGTCCTGTAGGGTTGCTATGAGTCGGAATTGACTCAATGGCAATGGGTTTTTTGGTTTTGATCTAATTTGAGTGCTGTCCTTATAAACGTGGCAATCTGCATCTGTGAAGATTACAGTCAAGAAAACCCTATGGAGCACTTCTGTTCTGTAACACACGGGCTCACCATGAGTTGGAATCAATTTGATGGCAACCAGTTTGGAGAAGAGACACAGAGAGAGGAAAGAAGGCCAGGTGAAGATGCATCTGTACGCCAAGGAATGCATGGGGCTACTTCGGGGAGAGCCTGGCACTGATGACACCTTGAATTTGGACTTCTAGCCTCCAGAACTGTGAGATAAGAAATTTCTGTTCTTATAAGCACTCAGTTTAGTATTTTGTTACAGCAACCCTAGGAAACTTTTATTTCTTTGTATCGCCTTGAGTTCCTCTCCGTATGAAAAATCTACGTCTACATTTTTTAAGTCCCTCTTTTTTGTTTTAATGTTGTCATCTTTTACATATTGACATCTGTTTCCCTATTTTCAGTGCTTTAGCTTTGATTTATTTTTGTGACTTCCATATCTGGGTTGATGTCTGGTTGCTCCGTCCTGTGTTCTAGTCTTGGGTTGTTATCTGATGTTATTGATTTTTAACCGGAGGACTCGTTTGTATTTCTTGTAATTTTGGTTTGGTTTTCACAAATTCCCTAAACTTCTGTTTATCTGGAAATGCCCTAATTTCACCATTATGTTTGAGAGACAGTTTTGCTGGATATATAATTCTTGGCTGGCAGCTTTTTTCCTTCAAGACTTTATATATGTCATCCCATTGCCTTCTTGCCTGCATGGTTTCTGCTGAGTAGTCTGAGCTTATTGACTCTCCTTTGTAGATGACTTTTCGTTTATCCCTAGCTGCTCTTAAAATTCTCTCTTTATCTTTGGTTTTGGCAAGTTTGATTATAATGTGTCTTGGTGACTTTCTTTTGGGATCTACCTTATGTGGGGTTCAGCGAACATCTTGGATAGAACTCTTGTCATCTTTCACAATATCAGGGAAGTTTTCTGCCAATAAATCTTCAACAATTCTCTCTGGATTTTCTGTTATCCCCCCACCACCCTTCTGGTACTACAGTCACTCATAGGTTATTCCTCTTGATAGAATCCCACATAATTCTTAGTGTTTCTTCATTTTTTTAAATCCTTTTATCTGATTTTTCCTCAAACAAATTGGTGTCAAGTCCTTTATCTTCAATCTCACTAATTCTGACACTTCCATTGCCTCAATTCTGCTCCTATGACTTCCTACTGAGTTGTCTAATTCTGAAATTTTATTGTTACTCTTCTGGATTTCTGATTGTTTTCTCTCTATGGATTCTTGCAGCCTGTTAAATTTGTCATTATGCTCTTCTCTAATCTTTTTAATTTTGTATATTGTATGCTCTGCGTTTTGCTTACTTTCCTTCCTAATCTCTTGAAGAGCTCTGTATATTAATCTTTTGTATTCTGCCTCCGGTAATTCCAAGAAATTTTCTTCCTCTGGAAAATTTCCAGATTCTTTATTTTGGGAGCTTGCTGAAGCCATCATGGACTGCCTCTTTATGTGATTTGATATTGACTGTTGTCTCTGAGCCATCAATACATTACTATATTTATTTTATGTTTGCTTACTGTGTCCTAGCTTCTTGTTTTGTTCTGTTTTGATATGCCCAAATAGGCTGCTCATGTGAGCTAGCTCCGTCACCAGCACCCTTGAAGCTCCAATGTTCTGCCCCAGGTGGCCACACCTGCCACTAAGTATGTGAGCCCAGCAGTCTGTCCACTCCTCCTGTCTGGATTCAGCCCAAATGTCCAGGTAGTTGGCCACCAAGTGTGTGGTGCAGGCTCTCACTTACAGTTCTAGACAGCACGGGTGATTGGTGTAGGCATAGGCATCAGGCTGCAGCAGAGGGACACAGGCCGAGCAAGGCAGGGGGCCGATGGCCATCCCTGAGTGTCCAGGAGGAAAGTGTGTCCCTGTTCCCTAAAGTGCATAGATGGGTGGGTTTTGCAGCCAGACTCTGAGCACCCAATGCTGTTGGCTGTAAGGACTTGGGGGAACCTCTTATTCTTGGGCCCCTGTAGCAGGTGGCTAGGTGGTGTTGGTGGAGCCACCAGTCCTCAGGATCCTGATGTGGGTAGGTGAAGACCCTGCTTAATGGGCAGAGCAGTGTCGAATGTCATGAACCTGCCACTTCACAGCTGAAACAGTTGAATTTAGACTTCAGGTATATACCCTGTTGTACTGCGGTAATGAGGGCCTACGCTGTTGAAATGGGCCCACACAAGTCTATGCAGGGGGAAAGGCACTAAAAATCCTTGGATTCCTTATGCCTGTGCCTAGGCAAAGGAGCTGTGCATACCCTGAGTTCCTGGCTTAGGGGAGCCGGCAGTTTATTTTTCCCCATGTTTGTTAATTTGTTCACTCTCCAAGGCTGGGAGAATGGCTCAGGGCGTGTGACAGGTCCTACTTCTGGCCCAGGGGACTCCGCAATTACTGAAGCCGGTCCAGGACCCAGTGCAGAGCAGGGAGCAGGGAGGTAAATGGGAGAGAGGTTTTTCCCTAAGGGGGGTGTTTTTGAGCTATGCGATAGGCTGGACGCAAGTACTTATCTTTCGCCAATCGAGGGCTGCTTCTCACTGGTTCTGGGTGGCCAAGTAGACTCTCTGCTGCTGGATCTCCCTCAGTGCGGAAAATGCCTCCCGAGCGCTGCTGCTTGCCTGCCTCGCTGCTCACCCCTGAGCTGAAACAGGCTGAGAGGCTCAGGCTTGAGCCAGGTCAGGTCTGGCAACTCCTTGCTGCTTCTGAACTGTCTCTCCCTCCCCCTGCCTCAGTCTGGTTCCTCAACTTTGCCTTTGATGTTCAGGGCTCCTAGATTGTCAAATACGATTGATTCACTTATTTTTTTGGGAACACTGGAAGCATCTGACTACTCCGCCATCTTGGCCCCACCTCCAGCCCTAGGAAACTCATATGCCTGACAAGGACTCTTAAATAAAGGAATAAAAATCTGTATTTAAAAACAACAACAGGCTACATACTGAAATAGTTTCCTCCTCAGTTTCCATTCTGGTGTATTTTATGACTCAAACATAATTTCCCCCTTCTCCTATTACAAGGTCAAATCCCATTTGGGATCCATGGTGGTAAAGCAATCCCAAGGATGTGGATCTGACAAAATGGACAGTGTTATAGTTTTCCTTAAAAAACAACAAAGTCAATCTAGCTAAATAGACCCTGTGAATCATGGTTGCAGCTACCACTCCAAGAAACTGCATCAAGGCATCTTTCTTTCTTGACAACTTTTAGCCACTGTGAAGGAGGCTATGACAGAAATCCTCAACCAAATATTGGGCTGTGCTCTCTTCTAGGCCCTACTGAGGAATTGTCTAGAAGCAGAATTTCTGCTGTCATAGCACTCACTGTCCACAGGGCCCTGTGAGTGAAAGCTGTTCTGAGTATTAGTTCGGGGAACCCAGCCCAGGAGTCCTGAGGGGGTGAGAGGTGAGAGATGAAGCCAGGGAAGGGAGGCAGAAAGATGAGCAAGGGACAGGGAAGCTGTGCCACAAAATGATGTGCTTGCGTATGAGCATGAATGTGTGTGAGTGCACATGTATGAGTGTGAGCGTGTGCGAACATGTGAGGTGTGCATGCACGTGCATGAGTATGCACACGAGAGTGTAAGTGTACACATACGTGAGTGCACTGAATGCACATGTGAGCATGTGAATTTGCACATGTGAGTGTGCATGCATGTGTGAATGTATGTGTGTTAACATGTAGGTTAGTGTACTTGAACACGTGTGTGCTTGGGAGTGTGTGTACATGTGTGTAAGAGTGTGTGTGAGTGTGAGAATATCAGTGTAAAAGTCACAAGGATGTGTATTGGTGTGGTCTCTTTCCTACAATTCTGCCCTCAGGTGCAGGAGTTTAACCTTGGGCCACTGGAGCTCTGCCTGCTTTCTTGGCCCTTGGCTTTGTGCTGTTTCCAAGTTTTCAGAAGGTGACCATCTTGCCACACCTCCTTCACCTGTGGAAGTTCCCACCAGTGACATGTGCCTAGTGTCACTGTGCTCCACACCCTGACAGTGCAGGCAGCTTACAGTCCCAGTCCCCTCCCACATGTTCTGGGGAGCCCGGGAATTCGGGGCAGGTGGGCCAGGGGCTTCCCAACCTCAATCCTTTCTTTGTAGGGGCTCCCGGACACTTCTGAAATCCCTCAATGTCAAAAGCAGCTCTCATTTCATTGGGGAACTCTGAGGGTCAGCTTGGCCCTTTGTCATCTGGGGACCTGTGTTCTGGCCACCACTGTCCCAGATAGGACTGGCCTCTGCTCACCCTGTGTACCTGGGGCCAGTTTAAGCAAGATTTTACCCTTTGACTTTTTTTTAAAAAAATAATATTTTACTGTGTTTTCAGTGAAAGTTTACACAGCAAATTACGTTCTCATTTGACAATTTCTACACAAATTGTTCAGTGACATTAATTACATTTTTCACAACGTGTCAACATTCTCTTTAATTGCCTTCTGGTTGTTCTGTTTCCAGTACTCTAGCTTCTCTTATCTTCTCATCTTTGCTTTACAGTAATTGTTAACCTTTTGGTCTCATGTAGATGGTTTTTTAATGGAGCACTGTACTTAAGGATAATAGTCTTTATTTTGTGTGTCAATCTGTTATTTTACTAAAAGGTGATGTCAGGGGATAGTTTTGGCTCAAGGTTTAAAGAGTATTTCACAGCTACCTGGCCAGTCGACTGGAAGAGATCCATATTTATGCCTATTCCCAAGAAAGGTGAGGCAACCAAATGCGGAAATTATTGAACAATATCATTAATATCAACTAAACTAAACACAACTAATTTTGCGGAAGATCATTCAAAAGCAGCTGCAGCAGTATAGCTACAGGGAACTGCCAGAAATACAAGCCAGATTCAGAAGAGGGCATAGAACCAGGGATATCATCATTGATGTCAGATAGATCCTGGCTGAAAGCAGAGAATACCAGAAAGATGTTTACCTGTATTTTATTGACTATGTAAAGGCATTTGACTGTGTGGATTATAATAAATTATAGATAACATTGCAAAAAATTGGAATTCCAGAACACTTAATTGTGCTCATGAGGAACCTATACATGGATCAAGAGGCAATCGTTTGAACAGAACAAGGAGATACTGCGTGGTTTAAAGTCAAGGAAGGTGTGAGTCAGGATTGTATCCTTTCACCATACTTATTCAGTCTGTACGCTGAACAAATAATCCTAGAAGCTGGACTGTATGTAGAAGAATGGGGTATAAGGATTGGAGAAAGACTCATTATGTAGATGACTCATATGCAGATGACACAACCTTACTTGCTGAAAGTGAAGAGGACTTGAAGCACTTACCGATGAAGATCAAAGACCACAGCCTTCAGTATGGATTACACCTCAACATAAGGAAAACAAAAATCCTTACAACTGGACCAATAAGCAACATCATGATAAAGGGAGAAAAGATTGAAGTTGTCAAGGATTTCATTTTACTTGGATCCATAATCAACACCCATGGAAGCAGCAGTCAAGAAATCAAAAGATGCATTGCATTCGGCAAAGCTGCTGCAAAAGGCCTCTTTAAAGTATTGAAAAGTAAAGATGTCACCTTGAAGACTAAGGTGTGCCTGACCCAACCCATGGTGTTCTCAATAGCCTCCTATGCCTGTGAAAACTGGACGATGAATAAGGAAGACCTAAGAAGAATCGACGCCTTTGAATTGTGGTGTTGGCGAAGAATATTGAATATACCATGGACTGCCAAAAGAATGAACAAATCTGTCTTGGAAGAAGTACAACCAGAATGCTCCTTAGAAGCAAGGA
>NW_004444069.1:5716077-5736145 GCF_000243295.1 Trichechus manatus latirostris | reverse complement strand
AGAAGCAAGGATGGTGAGACTTTGTCTCACATACTTTGGACATGTTATCAGGAGGGATCAGTCCCTGGAGAAGGACATCATGCTTGGTAAAGTAGAGGGCCAGCAGTAAAGAGTAAGACTCTCAACAAGATGGACTGACACAGTGGCTGCAACAATGGACTCACAAGCGTAACAATTGTGAGGATGGCGCAGGATCAGGTAGTGTTTCGTTTTGTTGTACATAGGGTTGCTATGAGTCGGAACCAACTCGACGGCACCTAACAACAACAACAGAGCAATAGTCTTAGAAAGTCCTCTAGCCTCAACTAGTCTAGTAAGTCTGGACTTTTTAGGAATTTGAGTTCTATTCTGCATCTTTCTCCCATTCTATCAAGGTCCATCTTGTGGCCCTGATCAGAATGGCTGGTAGTGTTATCCGGGCACCATCTAGTTTTTCTGGTCTCAGGATAGATAAGACCATGACTCATGTGGGCTATTAGTCCTGTAGACTAGTTTCTTCTCTGAGACTTTGGTTTTCTTCTTTCTCTTTTGCTCTTGATGAGTAGAGACCAATAATTGTATCTTAGATGGCTGCTCACAAGCTTTTAAGACCCCACCTGCTACTCACCTCACTAGGATGCAGAGCATGAATTTTGTGATGCCAGTTGACTGAGTTATCCAATGAAACTAAGGTCCTAAGCCTTCAAACCCAGAAAACTATTCCCACAAGGTATTTGGTTATGTCTGGGAAGTATCTGTAACTATGTCCTCTATGAATATATATGTATGCACACACATATCTGTATGTACACATACATATAGACACTTCTAACTGTGCACAGATATGTACTCACCTGTACCTACCTTGACACATATATGCCTATATACCTACGTATGTCACCATATACTCATTTTTTGGTTATTGTTGTCAAATTACATATGTCACATTGTTTAGCACAAACATCCTTTCTCATGTGTGCTTCTTAGTGGCATTGTTTACTTTGGACAAGCTGTGCTCATTACATCCACATTCTGTGCTACCTTTCCCATCACCAAAAATAACAAGTATCTACAATCTAGAGAGTGATTCCCCCTGCCCACCCCCCAAACCCTATCCCTGGTAACTACTGCTGTGCAATGGATCACTTTTGTGTGGCCTTTCTCACCATAGTCTTGTAGATAAGGTAATTGTGGCCCACTGAGGGGATCGGTCAGTTTTGACATCTCGCTAGGCTTAAAATGAGCCATCCCAGAGGTGGGAAGGGAGGATCTTACCACCACCAAGGAAGAAGAACCAAGAACATAGCATGTCCTTTGGACCCAGGATCCCTGTGCTAAAAAGCTCCTGGAACCAGGAAACCGAGAGAGAGGAAGAGAGAGACAGAGAGAGAGAGAGAGAGAGAGAGCTGTAACACTAAAGACAGTGAGAAGCGGTGGCAGAGGAACAGCGGCAGGAGAGACCAACAGGAGATGGTGCAGTGGGTTTCCCAGCCCATGGAGTGAGAAAGCTGAGCACCCTTGGGCAGGAGGCTTGCTGGCCGTGTGAGGTGCCTCCAGGCACTTGGTGGAGCTAGGTTTGCTGACCCACAGAGCTAGAGCTGAGCGCCTTCAAGTTTTACTGGCGGAGTGGGGTGCCTTGGGGCATTTATTGGTCAAGCGGTCAGAGAGAGGTGTGCCTATGGGCACGGCTGACAAGAGGCTGTCCTGATGGAAGAACTGTATCCTGAGCATTTCTGAAACTAACTCGTAACCTGTTACTTCCCTAATAAACCCCATAATCATAGGCAAGCATTGGTGGTTCAGTGGTAGAATTCTCGCCCCAATAATCATGAATATTGTCTGTGAGTTCTCTCTCAGAGAAAACTATTGCTATGAAATATCAAACTCAGCAGAGAAGTAAGGAGTGCCATGGGAGGGACAGTTGGTATCAGAATTGGTAAAGACGGTGGAAAGAGGAGGCATGTCGGACCTCTGCCTCATAGGAATCAGCCTTGGGCTGTTGATCGTGATTCTCGTTTCTCCTCTTGAACTTAGAGGAGGTCAGATGCCTTCGCCTCCCCCATGACATTTTTACAACCACCAATGAAGATTGGTCTCTGTAATATACTGTATATATTCTTATCTTTTTATAAAAGTGGGATCATACAATATTTGTCCTTATGTGAATGACTTATTTCACCCAGCATTATGTCCTCCAGATCTACTCATGTTATATTTTGCGGACGCATTGTTGTTCTTTATGGTTATGTAGTGTTCCATAATGTATGTATGTACCACATTTTGCTTATCCATTAATCCATTGAAGAGCACTTAGGCTGTTTCCTTTTTTTTTTTTTTTTTCTATTGTGAATAATGCTGCAATGAACATAGGTGTGCATATGTTTGTTTGTGTCACTTTTATTAGGTCTCTAGGGTATATATCTAGGAGTGGGATTGCTGGATTATAAGATAGTTCTTCCTCTTTTTGAGGAAGACTCTCGATGAGATGGACTGACACAGTGGCTGCAACAATGAGCTCAAACATAGGAACGATTGTGATGATGGTGCAGGACCGGGCAGCATTTCACTCTATTGTACTTGGGGTTGCTATGAGTCAGAACCAACTCAATGGCACCTACCACCAACAACAAAGGTAGTTCTATTTCTAGTTTTTTTTTCAGGAAGTGCCTGATCATTTTCCTACCCTTTGACATTTTCATAACAGATCCCATGTGAGGTGTAGCGGTGGGTGGGGGAGGGAGGGCAGAGACAAGAGAGAAAATGGTTGCTCAGGCTCATTCTCAGAAGAAAACCCCTATTCCCTCTCTCAGTCTTCCTTCTGGAGCTCCCCTCCCCAGCGCCCCGCTCAGCAGGTGATGAAGAGGTCAAAGGCCAGGCTCTGTATCACTCTCCAATTCCCTGCTCCCCAGGTCTAGACATTTTTTCCTTTTTAGTTGGAGGAACCTACTTAACAATTCTGACTTTTCATTTTGCCAAGTAAGAATTTTAAGTACAACAGCCATATATTATCCTGATCATTTCATCAAAGAAAAGAGAGTTTCACTCTTTCCAAGGAATTACTTACTGTCAGAATAAATAACCAAGGAATGGCCTTTAGACACAGTAGATTTATCCTTATTTTTTCTTATTCCGCTATAGATCTACGAACCTGTCCTCAGTTCCCAGCGTGCGCCATAGACCGGAGCCTTCTCTCACTCACTCCCCTCTCCCATCCTTAGGCCTGTGTTCACCTCTGTTGGGACGTGGCATTGCTGTTTTGTAAAGACACTTGCATAGTAACATTTTCCCTGTCTCTATGGGCTTGTTGTAGCTCATCTCTCCACGGTACCACTAAACTGGACCCATTGCCCTTTTGAGTGGTGGAAGCCTCGGGGGTCTCCTCAGAGTGGCTGAGTCCAGCAGCAGTCAGCTAACCCCTAACCCACTAACCCCTGACAGAAACTTCGGCTCAGAAAGAAATGAAGCCAAATGGATAAGTGACAAAGAATACACCAAGGGAGGGGAAAAAAACATTTGAATTACACTGAAAACCTGTGAAGTATTCCAAAAAGAAACCAAGAGTTTGAATGGAACACCTAAGGGCAAGGAACACACGAGAACTTTCCAGCAGTTCCTGATCCTGTGGAAAGACAAAGCCCACTGAAAACTGCACAAGCTCAGGCTGAGGGCCGAGGCCATTGCTGCCTGTGGGAACGCTCTCTGGCGAGCATATCACAAAGCCTGCTCTGCAGTGTTGCTTCCATTGCCCCGGCCTTGGCTCTGCAGAATCCTCTTGTTCATAGCACCCCAAACCACCAGGAGGCTGGTCCCATTGCAGCTCTGGGTGGGGGGCTCTTGGTCTCTGTCTCCTCCACTCAATACATTTAAAACCCAATTTATCTTCCTCTTCCCCCAAACAGCTTCTCTTCCCATCGTCTTCATTTTGTCACTGGCTCTCCCAGCCTCCCCATTCCCAAAGCTTAGCCATGTGCTTTTCCTCTCCTGTGTCCATCACCTCCATCTCTGGAACCCAATTAGTTACCCCACAATGTTAATTCTTCCCTTATAAGAGTGTTTGGAATAGCTTCTTTCTTGTCCCAGGGGCTCCAGCCCACACAGACATGTTTCTTCTCTGCCATTCTACATATATAGTTGATTCTCAATATTTGTGGTAGTTATGTCCTATAAATGTTCCTTAGACGTGAGGATGGCTAGACTTTGACACGCTTACTTTGGACACATCATCAGGAAAGACCAATTACTAGAGAAGGACATCGTATTTGGTAAAGTGGAGGGTCAGTGAAAACGAGGGAAACTCTCAATTAGATGGACTGAAATGATAGCTGCAACGATGGATTCAAATACACCAATGATCATGAAGATGGTGCAAGACCAGGCAACATTTTGTTCTGTTATACATGGGGTCACCAAGAGTTGAAGATGACTCAATGCCAACTAACAACAACTATATGTCCTATAAAGTTATTGTGAATACTGAATTAGTGAATAGAGAACCATTGCTCCAGAGGAAATTCAGGGTTAGGTTCCTGCGAGTCTCTGGTCACAACATTTTCATCAACCAATCAATATACAACCTTGTTTTGTGTGTGTTTCTGTTTAAAGGGACCTTATTTAATATACACTGTTGATTCACTAACATTCAACTCATGGCCAAGAGCACTGTAACTTATGCTGAATGAAGCTCATCTAACACACGTATTTTCTCCGTAAGGTATGTCACAGCCTTCTTGTGTGTAGAAACACGAGATAGCACTTCAGCACCATACTTGGGGGCCATTTTTAACAGTGAAATAACCAACAAAAAGCACAAAAATGTGAAAAATGTGACACTAAATAGATCATGAAAAGGACACTTATTTACAGTATGAGAGCTGAAACAAGAAGGCAGAGTGTCATCTTGCTCGACTTTGGCTGGGAACATGTGCGTCGGGTGACTCAAATTTTTCGCTGCTCTGTGTATGCAAATGACCATGAAAGTGCCACAGGTATGGATTTGGGGGCTACAAATAAATTTTAGTGAGTAGATGAATTTGCAAGGAGCCCTGGCGGTGCAGTGGTTAAGTGCTGAACTGCTAACCAAAATGTCAGTAGTTCGAACCCAGCAGCCGCCCCATGGGAGAACGATGTGGCAGTTTGCTTCTGTAAAGATTACAGCCTTGGAAAAACACTGTGGGGCAGTTCTACTCCGTCCTATAGGGTCGCTAAGAGCTGGAATCTACTCCATGGCATTGGGTTTTTTTTGAGGGGAATTTGCAAATATGGGATCTGCAAATAATTGATCGATTCTATATAGTCTTAACCACCCAACTTAGCACTTGATTAAATACTAAGTTGTATTGCTCTAGGTTAAGTCTTTTCTCCTCCAAAAGGAGCTCAAAGAGTCTCCTTATTTTTATCATCCCCGATGGTGCCTAGCGCAGTCCTGGGTACAAATGAAGCCACACGGCTGCTCAATCATGCTGAGGTGTGTAAACAAAATGCCTTTCTTACCTTATGGAACAGGTGTTCCTCTTACGGAACAAAATGTCTTGGTTTAGGAAAATACCCAGCTAAGGGGTAAAAGGGAAGGCCTTCAGGTTAGGTAAAAAGAAGGCCGAAAAACCAAAGGAAAGAAAGAACCCCCTTAAACTACACGATAAAAAATAGGCATTTGGGAGGAGAGAGAAGGGAAGAGGCTGGAGGGAGAGAAAGAATGCAAGAAGGCCCAGACCAAATTGGCAGAAATGGCTTAAGGATGTTTTGTTGTTGTTAGGTGCTGTCGAGTCGTTTCCAACTCATAGTGACCCTGTGTACAACAGAACGAAACACTACCGGGTTCTGCGCCATCCTCACAATTCTTGCTGTGTTTGAACCCATTGTTGCAGCCACTGCGTCAATCCATCTCGTTGAGAGTCCTCCTCTTTTTCCGCTGACCCTCTACCATGCTTGTAAGAAGGAAAAGGCTAATACTCACTTTTAAGTCGTTTGCATTGTAAACTCCCTCCTTTCCCCAAACCTTCAGCCAAGTCTGCTATTCAACAAATGTCTCCGGTGAGTAGGGTTTTGATGTTGTTGATGTTGTTGGGGCAGTGGTGGTTCAGTGGTAGCGTTCTCACCTTCTGTGCAGGTTCGATTTGCAGCCTCTACCAGTCTATCAGTGGAGGCTTTGTGCATGGGGTTCCCATGAGTTAGGGCAGCTAACAACTACACTGCTGTTGTTATTGTTTTTCAAATCAAGGGAAAGAGGCTATACCGACGTTTGGATTCATGCTGAGGTGGAGATAAAGCAACAGCCATAAAATCCTAGGGGAGGGTTTGGGTGGGGATCTGAACCCTCTGGAAGGAGATGGCAGCCGCCATCTGATGCTCAGCCAGTCTGTGTGGACTTGTCCTGGGGTCAGTGCCACTGAGGAAAGCCTGTGGCATTTGACAACTATCTCATCTCACAGAAGGTCCTGTATGCACCTCAGAGAGGGATGACACGTGGTGAGGCCACTCCTCCAACAAGCATTTATGGAGCACTGACTGTGTGCCTGGTTTGGAGCTGCAGCATCCTAGGGACACGGGAGGGACTTGCTCACAGTTGACAGTTCCTACCACCCCCCTCCCCATAACAATCCCTTCCCTCCTTAGAAACCTTTTCGGGCTCTTCTTGCCTCAAGGAGAATCCCATCTAAGTCCACATTTCTAAGCAGGGAAGACCTTTTACAGCCCAGCCCCAGCTCACGTCTTCAGCCTCCTCTGAAATCCCTTAGAATCTCCGTTCTGCCCATGACTGATTCCTTGATATTCCCAGAACGTGTTGCATGGGCTGCAAACTTCCATACCCTGTATCGTTCCCTCTGCTTTGAGATCCTTCTCACTTGGAACATTCCTAGCCAGATTGGCTATCCCTGGTGGCCTTGTTTTTCCTGACCGTGCCTCCCCTCTTCCTGCCCACCACTGGTCCCCCACCCCCAGCAGCCTCAGCCAGGCGGGCCTTGGTGTCCCCTGGCACTCTCAGCTGACAACGATGGACCATATCATATAGTCCCTCCTGGACTGCAACAAGGAGAGAGGACTTGTCCAATTCATCTCAGCACCCTCAGAGTCGGCCCAGTGCCTGGCACTCAAGTAGTGTCTTCTGGGTTGAACTCTAGGCAGTGACAATGAGAAATACTTTGACCTAAGGATTTGGAGTACTTTCCCCAGAGTCCAGAGGACAGGAACATCAACTGTGGTTACAGCCTCCCTTCTGGCTAATTTTCATCCAACTCCCATTATAAATAGCTCCGTTTCCCTAGATCAGAAAACATCTGCTCCCACGAGCTGCCCAGTCATGTACCAGGGCTATAAATATCCTGGCTGTGTCTGGCCTGCCTTGGCACTGAGGCCCAGAGAACTTGGAGAGAGACCGCACCAGGAGGTGAGCTCAGTGGGAGTCATCAGCAGCCATTGCCCAATAGCCCTCTTCTTGCACCTCCAGGCGCAGACTGACAGTGCTTCCCACGCGGCCGGAAACCCTCTCAGGATTACTGGGAATTCAGCGGAGACAGATACACGCCAGCAACTCCCGGTCTGGTGATTTTCAACACATCGTCTGGTGCAAAGACTCAGCTCATCTCTCACCGGCTGAGACACAGCTCGGGACTCAGTCTGTACCAGCCTCCCAGTTCCAGCAGGATCCTTGCAGGATGGAAGATGACAGGGGAAAGGAGATGCTTTTTGCACACATTTAAAAAGAAATCAAGTAGTTCTATGCTCCTTGCTTCTTATATGTCATAAAGCAGAGGCCTAAATTCCACATATGATTGTGCTGTAGAATCTGCACTGATCTCCAAGTAGGAAAAAAAGAGTTCGGTGTTTGGGAGCAGGGGCCTGGGAATATTCACGTTCCATCTAAAAATGCATGCCAAACACAGGCATCACATGCCATGTTTGTGAAACCGGTATGAGGCACAGACAGGATTTGTTGGGTACACCAGAGTATACTAGTCTTTTCTCTCCATGGCAGTTCAGCCCCTGCGTGAAATCTCTGGCAGCCCTGACCCTCCAGCTGCTCTTGAATGACAAAAAGTCCTTAGGTCACTTTAAGTCTACAGTGGTTTCTGAACAACAGAGACTCATCGAGTTTAACTTCTTCCCACCCAGGTGGGGGTGACTGGGGGAGAGGCCTTTCTTGATGCATCCTCTGTTTCCCCATAATTCCTGCTACCCTGCTCCCTCTCATCACTGGGCTGCCTTGGCTCTTCCAAGGTGAAGTGGGAAGAGGGGGAGGCACCCATGCAAATGGCAATGCTTCCTTTTGCCATGGCAAACATTTGAAGCTGACTTCTCCTGTGAGGGGCTTTGGCGTTTATGGCAATGCCCCATAAGTTGGGGAATTGCTCATCTGCAGCTCCTTTGGGGGGATGAGGACGTCTTCCTGGGGAGACAGTGCTCAGCCTCCTTGTTCAGCACCTGCAGCCCCCTTCTCCCAGTTGCCCTGTTGGGCCAAGCTCTTTCTCATGGCCTATATCTGGTTCCTGGGAAAACACTTGTGCATCCTTTGCCCCCAAAGACCCTGGGGGGTGGGAATCTGGATACAATGCAGCTTCCTCTCTTTGTTGTTGTATCTGGGCTTCTTGCCTTTAGGATATCTTAGTCATATGATAAACCCCCAAGCTCTAGGTACATGTCAGCTCTTTTGGGCTCCTTGAAGTCCTCTTCTCTAGGTTGTTTGAGGGGAAGAAAACCCTTCCCCTCATCCGTGGTGGAAGTGGGATAGCAAGGGAAAGTGCCCCAGCATCCAACAACCCTGTTTAAAGAAACCTTTAATTGCCAGCCTCTCCCTCTTGGCCTTGTCACCCTCCACCATGTGGGTGGTCACAGGGTCTCAGACACTTTTTGTAGGCCCTACTGAGCTGTCTGGCGCCTCAATTTGGAACATGGGGGTAGTTGGCACCTACTGGTTTATTCTATGCCTCTGGGCCTTTACTAGAACTGAAGCAGAATCATTTTTTAGCATCCTTTTCCATTTGAATTTGCTTGTAGGCCAGCCGTTAGTTTTAATAGTACAGCTTGTCTTCCTTGACTTAATGGTGTTCTAGGCATTCCCAGTGTCCTTACAATTACCATAGTTTCACCCCAGGGGAGAGAAGTTTGGTAGATGGAGTAGCCTTTGTGCACCAGGCTACTAGAGGCTTTAGAGCATTGGTTGGCCACCTCATGGTCATCAATAGCTGCTGCAGCTCCAGGAATCATGTCCACAGTCAAGCAGAAAGAAGGGGAAGGGGCATCACCAGCCCTAATCTGCCTTTATAAAACTAAAATCCCTTCTAGAGGGCCTCCAGAAGCTATCCATGTGCGTCCTTTGGAGAACCAGGTCACACTCCTGTGGTCTTCCCAGCCTTCGTAGTGGAGATGGGCAAGGGTGAGGCAGTTGGGAAGCAATAGCCTCTGTCTCACTGAGCAGCTCACATCAACCAAGATGGTGACTGTGCTTGGAAAACCTTTCCCTCATCACCACCATCCTCCTTGTTATGGATTAAATTGTGTCCTCCAAAATATGTATTGGAATCCTAATCCCTATACCTGTGGATATAATCCTCTTTGGAGATAGAGTATTCTTAATTATATCATACCCAGGTAGGGCGGGTTCTAAATCTAAATACTTTTGAGTTATAAAATGAGCAGATTGGACATAGAGGCATGCACACACCGGAGTGGGGGTGGGGGGGAGAGACAGATGCTTTATCAGGGTTGGCTATAAGCCAAGGAACCAAGGAACAAAGGAAAACCCAGGTCTACTGGCAAGGAATTGACATGGCTGAGACCCTGATTCAGACTTTTAGCCTCCAGAACTAGGAGAAAATAAATTTCTATTCTTAAAAGCCACCCACGTGTGGTATTTGTGTTACTGCAGCCTCGGAAGAAAGGTCTGGCAATCTACTTCTGAAAAATCAGCCGCTGAAAACGCTATGGAGCACAGTCCTACTATAACACACATATGGTCACCATAAGTCTGAGTCAACACTATGGCAACTGCTTAGGAACTAAGACACTCCTTTTCCTCCTCCTAATCATCAAATAATACTAATTGGCACTGTTGTTGTTGTTGCTGTTGTTGGGTGCCATCGAGTAGATTTCAATCTATAGCGATCCCATGTGACAGAGTAGAACTGCCCCATAGGGTTTCCTAGGCTGTAATCTTGACAGGAGATCTCCAGCTCTTTTCTCCCCTTCTCTTGAGGAGCTGCTGGACTCGAACCACCAACCTTTCAGTTAGCAGCTGAGCACTTAACTGTTGCACCACCACCGAGTACAGGCAAAGTAGGTTCTGTTTTCAGGGGCTTATATCCTGATTCTTGTATAGTCTCTGCAGTCAGATATATAAACATTCCACTGTTGACTGTTGATGTTATTAGGTTGAGGTAGAATTTCAACCTTGGCTCAAGAAAATTCAGATGTTACAAAGTGATCTGGATGTACTGGGCCTGATTTTAAGGCATGAAAATATGTATCAAAACACTAAGACTGAAAGAGGAGGGTCCTTTTCAACACCTAGCAAAAAACTGGATACAGCCTTTGTATCTGATTTTTTAATGGAAATTTAAGTTAGTTTGTGGTTTACGTAGACCTTGCTAGACAGAACTGTTATATAGACTGTAGGTAGCTGAATTTCTGGTCTAAAATTAGTTTTTGAGTCAGATTTCTCTAAGGGGCCAAATGATTCCCTGAAAGTAGGTTGGCCACACTTTCAGGTTGGTTCAGTGCTTTTAATGTGAGTTACTACTTCAGTTCATGAAATCGTGTCCTTCTGGCTTAAAATGGCTTCAGAGTTATCAAACTAACTGATGGCAGATCCACCCTGGCATCAGACTCTGGCTTACAATGTGATGAGAGTATTTTAAAAGATATTGATGATGACTGTAAAAACAGCTTGGGGGCGATGTCTGACCTCTAACTTCACAAGGAGGAAGGAGAATCAAGATCAACAGCCCAAGGCTGATTCCTATGAGGTGGAGGTCAGACATGCCTTCTCTCTCTGCCACCTTTACCAATCTGATACCAACTGTCCCTGACACAGGACTCTCTACTGGGTTCTATAATTGATTGCAATGGCTACACAGAACTCACAGACCGCATTCATGATTATGGGGTTTATTATAAGGGAAATAACAGTTACAACTCAGGCTCAGGAACACTCAGGATACAGCTCTTCCATCAGGACAGCCTCTCCCCAGTTGTGCTCCCAGGCATGCTTCTCCTTGGCCCTTGGTCTCTACCCAAAGGCACTCTCTGTGGGCCGGGAAGTCCACCACACTGTGTCCTGCTGGTGGCTCTCTGCTGTCAGGTCTCTCCTGCCACCGTTTCTCACCGTCTTCAAGGTTATAGCTTGCTGTCTGTCTCCTGGGTCCAGGAGCTTCTCAGCACAGGGCTCCCACGTCTGGCTCCTGACTGTTCTTCCTTGGTGGTGCTGGGATTCTCCTCTCTGCTCAGGAATTGGCTCTCTTTTAAGGCAAAACTGACCAATCCCCTTGGTGGGCCACAATTACCCTACCACACAGTCCCACCCAATCACCTGGGTGACAGTTACATGACTGTGGCTAGAAAGGCCACACAAAAGAAATCAATTACACTGCAATGACATTATTAGTTTCGGGAAGGGGTTCTCCCCCCTTGAACTGGGATAAACAATCAGATGCAGGAGTCAGACAGAACAGCAATCGGGATGCCATGTTAGTATTTTTATAAAGATGTTGGTAGGACATGACTAAGGTCTATGGGCAGGTGACCGGGCTTGCTAACGCTGTACATGTCCTGGATGGGACACATTGGCTTACCCTGTCATTGCAGCACTTGACAACCTTGGGTCTGTTGGTCCAGAGCAGGCCAGCATGCTCTCTGCAGGCAGGCAGATCACAGAGATGAGAAAAAGGAGGATACTCTGAGCATACCCAGTTCTTCCCCATCCTCCCAATTGGGTGAGTGGTTCCTCCTCCCTAGAGAGAGAGAAAAACAAAAACAAAAAACAGTTGCCATGAAGTCTAATCTGACTCATGGCAACCCCATGTATGTCAGAGTAGAACTATCTCCATAGAGTTGTCAATGGCTGATTTTTTGGAATTAGGCTGCCAGGCCTTTCTTCCTAGGCACCCCTGGGTGGACTCAAATCTCCAACCTTCTGGTTAGCAGCTGAGTGTGTTAACCACCAGGGGACTCCCCCTTGAGAGAGGAATGGGTAAAAGGGGGAATGAATAAGACCAAGGGGGAGAGGTAGAGTGTTACTCTAAGGAATTCCCTTTACCTGGTAGCCTAAGGAGGGGGGAGTCAGTGTCGGCTCTGAGCTTCAATAGAGCAAACGGCTGGGATTCCAGACTTTTCTGTTCTTTCTATGGATCTCCCACCACCAACTTATTATCTGCTATGGGCAAGTCAGGGTTTCTTTGTGCCTCAGTTTACTTACTGCAACCAGAAGGATAATAATAGCCTTCTAATAACAAGGTTGATATGGAAGTCGTTCTAGTTAAGCCACATCTTGCTCTTATTTTAAGTTTTATTATTAGTTATTAAAAATTATGTCACTCCATTAAAAATATCTGGCTTCTTAAATACATATGGTGAAAATGGGTTAATAGAGAGGCTCGAGTGTATTTATTCTTAGAAGTCCAGCCCATTTTATTCTCTGGGTCTGTCAATAATTTCTTCCTTCATATTTGAAATGAATGTTGTGGTACGGAGAGGGAGGAGAGCACCAATAGTCTTCCAATAAAGACATGCATTCCGGCACCTTCACCTTCCTCTGCTCACATCTCCCTTCAGGCAGCCACGGGGGCTCTGTGTGCTCATCGTGGACACAGAGAACATCGCCAGGTCAGCAGTCTACGCCATCCCCCTAGACACAAGCAGCGTTATTTAGTCTAGAAACTCTCAAAGGAAATATCCGCTTGCACGTGAAAAATCTCTGGAATTTCTCTGTTCCTCTCTGTCCAATGTCCCTGTATCTGCAAAACTGCCTTGAAGAGCTTCTCTACACAACCGCTGCCTTGTTCTGGGCTGGCTACCTCAGTCCCAGCTCCTGCCAGTGTCATTGGGAGTAGCTCCCGCCCCTCTGGGACGGGCTGTGCTCACGGTGAAGGAGGGAGGAGAAGGAATAGGAGAAAAGAGAAGGGGGGAGAAGGAGGAGAGGGAGGCGGAGGAGGAGGTCACTCTGAAGGACAGAAATGAGAAGTTTTACACAACTGGGAAGATATAGCAACAAAATCCATTCTTAAACCCCCAGTCCTTGGCTGCTTTACACTCATCATTTATCACCAATAATTACAGTAACCAAGACGATATTAGATTTAGAGGATAACAGAAGCTATGAGCTCCTTTCCTGACCCCGGCCTCTTCCTTAGATTGCTTTTCCCACATGCCCGTCCATTTCCCTGCTGCCAGCCTCTCTTTATCACCTTTCTAAGCTCTCCTTCCTCTCCTTTTTCCTCGCTTGAGCTTCCCCTACCCCAGAAGCGATTGATTTTGCCAGATCTGGAATTTATCCCAATTAGGCACTCTGGGTGGTGCAAATGGTTTGCCCTAGACTACTAATGATTTGAAACCACCCAGAGGGACTGAGGAAGAAAGGCCTGGCTATCTGCTTCCATAAAGATCATAGCCAAGAAAACCCTACGGAGCACAGTTCTACTCTGTCATACATGGGGTCACCATGATTTGGAATCCACTCAAGTGCAATGGTTTTGAGTTTTTTGCTTTTTAGGCATCCTGGGACCCAAGGGGGGCATCCAAGGGCTTACTCGAGCAGTCTCTGGAGGCTTTATGAGGTAACAATTGTCTGCCTTTGCCTTTTTTTTTTTTACTTAAAGACAAGGACTTTCCCACCTCTCCCCATCCACTCTCTGCCCCCCACCCCCAGCACTGTTTCCATGGCTGTTGTCATTCTTGTCTCCATCAAAGCCAGGTTTCAGCAGCAAAGGTGAAAGACCACAAGGTCCCTGCTCCTTTTAGAAACATCTTTCTTCCATCCAGCAGATTGGGTTAAACCAGACTAACACGGAAAAAGGGAAGGTGGAAAAGAATCCGGGGGAAAAAAAGAAATATTCAACTACCAGGTGTGAAAGTTTTAAATAGAAACCTGCTTACATTGCACTTAGAATAATAACAGTTGGCACTTTTAAGTTCCAGTCCCCTTTCACAAGACTAACATTTAACTTCCAGACATATCTTGGGTAGTTTTAACATCAAATGAATTCATTGTAGCAACTGCTAAAGGTTTGAGCAAGCGGTTCTGTCTGTGCTTCTCAAATTCCGAGTTTAGAAGTTTATTTGCTAAGTTATACTAAACCTCTCACATTCCAAAATACACAAAATGACTGTTTTTCAAAATGCAGTCATACATGGGAATTTCATGACATCAAACCCTTAAAAATGTGGAAACTTGGGTTTCAAAATACTTCACAGAGGAAAATAATAAACCTCTTGATTCGCAACTTCTTTGCTCTGCCTATGGCTCATTTCTGAAGCAGCGACTGGCGCGTGTTGCCAGGTTGCCAAGGCACAAGCAAGTATTCATATATGCCAAGTCTTGGCCCTGAGGACCGCTCCTTCAGATCTGGAAATATTTTCCTTCCAAACAGGAATAGCGAGGCTACTCCAGAGTCACTCCCGATCTCACAAAAGACTTTTAAAGTGAGAGGAAAGAAAAGACAGTTCGCCTTGCTGGGAGGTCACCAGTGAGCTTTCAAAGTACACAGATGCTGGGAGCCTCGGGACCATTGTCTCTCTGGTCTGGGATGGGACATTGCAAGCACCCTTGGCGTCTGGGTGAGTACCACGAGAGTTACAGTTGGGCAGAGAAGGCGATGGGGCCCTGGGCTTCCTCCAGGTGTCCCTGACACAGACTTTCCAGTCAGGCTGTTGGCGGTGGCGGCCGTCCCTCTTCCTGTGGCTTGGGCATCAGCGTTCCAGCTCTCTCTGGAAAGCCAGCGTAATGGCCACCTGCGGCACACTGCCTCGCTGACAGCCCTGCCAATTAAACCACCCCACTAACATCCAGGGTGGGGTGACAGTGCTTCAGATGCTTTTCCTCCCCAGCTCATAAAAAGGCAGGACCAACTGGCCCCAGGGGAGCAAACACCTGTGCTCCTAGATCATAGAAGGCTCCGGCTTTTCTCTCAAATAACCCCACTTTCCTATGTTTGTTGGGAAAGCAGAGTAAACGGAATCAGAGGGCAGTGAGCTAGAGGGAAAGAGGCCACGTGTCCAACTCAGACCTGTCTGTCTCCTCAAATCTCTCCAAGGAATCAGAAGATGCATGGTTTCCTTGAGCTTAAAGAACTCACTTAGTTCCTTAGAGTGAATTCTTTAATCACTGGAGAAACTCTGGCAAAAATATCCACTGCCCAAACTAATGCTTGGCATGTAGTGGACACTCAATAAACATTGTAGGGTGAGTGTGCCAGGCACTGTTCCAAGCACTGGGCAGTGGACAAAGCAGTAAAAAAAAATCCCTGCCCCATGCAGCTGGCGTTCTAATGCGGAGGCAGATAAGAAACATGACAAGTAATAAGTCCAGTTTAGAGGTGGGTAAAGGCTGGGGGGAAACCACATGGGGAAGGTCTTGGGAAAGAGGGTGGTCGGGAAAGGCCTCACTGAAGGGGCACATCTGAGTAAAGACTTAAAGGAAGTGAGGGAGTGAGCTGTATGGATGACCAGGCAAAGAATGTTCCAGGTGGAGGGAACAGCATGTGCCAAGGCCCTGAGGTGGGTATGTACTGTGTGTTCAAGCATCAGCAGTGTGGCCAGTGTGGCTGGGGCAGAGTGGGCAAGGGGAGAGCGAGGCAAAGGCATTAGAAGGGGTAAGGGAATAAACTTTGATAAGAGTCCCATCTTCAAAAACTTGAAGAAGCATATTCAATGGAATATGTATTTTAAAAAAAAGATAAAAGATTTGCTTAAGGGGGTACTGAATTCCTGTTTTGGGTGATGAAAACAATTTGGAAACAGTGATGATGTTGCATGATGAATGTAATTAATATCACTGAATTGTATAAAAATGGTTAAAATAGCAAATTTTAATACATATTTTGTTGCTGTTAGTCACCATCAAGTCCATTTAACAATAAAATTTTAAAAAGATATAAGATGATATGACTGTCACAATGGCAAATGATAGGTGTTTTTGGGTAAGTAACAGGAATGAGCAGATGGAGAAATCTTGGCTGTGAGATGGTGTTATGATTTGAATAAAATATGTTGAAGTCCTAATCCCTGGTATCTTTGGATGTAACCTGTTTTGGAAATAAGGTCTTAGAAGATATTATCAGTTAAGTTAACATGAGGTCATACTGGAGTAAGGTGGGTCCTATGTGAGTGGTATCCTTATAAAAGAGAAGAGACAGAGAGAGACACAAGGGGAAGATGGCTATGTGACAATGGAGGCAGAGACTGAAGTGATCTACAAGCCAAGGAATGCCAAGGATTTCTGGCCATCACCAGAAGCTAGGGAACAGGCATGGAATAGATTCTCCCTCAGATCTCTCAGAAGGAATCAACGTGGCCAGTACCCTGATTTTGGACTTCTAGCCTCCAGAGGAAGGAGCCCTGGTGGTGCAGTGGTTAAATGTTCAGCTGCTAACTAAAAGGTCGGTGGTGCTCCATGGGAAAAAGATGTGTCCTATAATTATTTTGGGATCCAAACCAGATCATTATCACTTAGCTTCCTACTACCTTATCGAGCTGAGATGAGATAAAGAAATTACTGCCCACAATGCTATTGAACACATCAGACTTTGTCCTCACATTTTTATCGCTGCCACTGTCCTACTGCAATAAGTCAAGACTCAGCTGAGCAGGTGAATGGCATCAAAGCCCTCTGCTGCTTCTAAAGTCATTGGAGCTGAGTCCTTGTCCCAGCTGTGGAGCACAACCTTTCCTTTCTGCCTTTAACAGTTTCCCCCATTAACTTCCTTGAACCTAGGGAATGTCACTCCATAAATGTGTTTTTTAAATGAGTGTTTTGATCCCTTATGAGCTTTTCTTGTTTTCACCAGCGCGGTGAGCTGGCCAAGAGCACACTCTAGCCTATGGGACACTGTTACCTTTGGAGGTGGCATCCAAGGTACTGACTCATTCTCACACCACGCAAGTAGAGCCATACTGGAATAAATAATTAAAAAACAACAACAACCTACCCTATTTCCTGGCAGTTCTGAAGCTCACAATGGGGTGGCCCAGGAATGAGATGCTGCAATACCAAGGAGACAGGTTGAAAGAATAAGCTGCTGGGCTGTGGGAAGCTTAGCAGTGAGTATGTCAGGCTCAGGAAGCAGATCAGAGCAATAAGGAGAACCAGGCCCCAGAAGATGTCAGAGAGAGTGGCTAGCTTGGGTGAACCTGGGCTAACCTGCATGAACCGTGAGAATGTTGCCCTGGAAGCCCTGAAAACTATGGTCAGATTCTGGTGGGAACTCCGTCTGCTGACCAGGAGCTCTGACTGTTTTGCTAAACTCCCATTTCTGCTGGGAACTGACCTCATTCATGAAGTAAACACTGAATCAGATACTAGCAGGCCAACCCTGGTTGAGTGGCAATAGCATGGACGTTTCCATAATTATGAAGCCGCCAACTGAATTTGGCAAGAGAAACTCTAAATATGTCAATCGGAATGAGTTCATTACCTTTTTTTTGCCAATTTAATCAGAAGCCAATTTAACAATTGCCTTGTTGCGGTTGAAATTATTTGTGTTAACATGCTTTACTTATATTTTAGTTTTTATATCCTAAATAATGTATTGGAAAGAGCGGTGTCTAGCAACTGGAAGATAATATTGGGAATCTGTCGATTGGAGCCCCGTCCTGGCTGGATCTGTAGCCCTTTGTATGTGCCAGGTGGTTTTGGCATTCAGCCCTGTAACACTGTTATTGGAAGGTAGGGACCACAGAACAGGATCCTATCTCAGAATACGGTCTTGATTATAATCCTGGATTCTGGTGTTTGTGTGTTCTAGCTCACAGTTGCAGACACTCACTGAAGTTTAAATACTCTACCTGGATTCCTCAGAGGCTGTTCACCCAAGTTACAGGTTATTCATGCTCTTGACTTCTCTTTTTCACTTGATTCCTTCCTCTTCTCCAAGTTCATTCAAGAGATGAAAGGAGTTTGTTTGTTGCTCCACAGTAGTCAAGGCTGCGCTGTTCACAATGCAGTTTCACAATTTTTGTGGGGGGAGCTGTTGTTCGTTTCTTATCCTCATTTCCTCACAGAGGCAGCAGAGCGATGCCATTCAGAGCCTGCACCGTGAAGCCAGACTGCCTGAGTTCAAACCCTAGCTCTACTCTTTCCGAGATGGTGACCTAGGACAGGTTACCTATCTAACCTCTCTTGTGTGCCTCAGTTTCCTCATCTATAAAAAAGGGAATGGAAACAGCACCTACCTTATAGAGTGCTGTGAGGATCAAGTGGGTTAATTCATGCAAAGCACTTAGAACAGTGCCTGGCACATAGTAAGAGATCAAGAAGTCTTAGTCTTTGTCATGATCATCATCATCACCATCAGTCTGAATGAGCAAAAACAAGGCAATATGGAACAGCCATTTGTACATAATTTAGTGATATTCTATAAGATATCAATCAGTAACTGTATTCCAGGCATGGTGACAAGAAACCAGGTGACCTGGCTTATGACTGTGTCACTTAAATCGGTTACTCATTTTCTCTTGGTTTTAGTTTATCTGTTAAATGGGGTTACTGTTTACTGATTCTTCCTTAGAAGTCTTGTCTGATTTTGATGTTGAAGTAACTCAAAGAAAGGTGCCATAATGTGTTATCATTTGATTACAGTTGATTTTTACTTTCTTTATCATGTTTGGAGCTGAAGAGAATCATGTATCGCCAGAGGTCCCTCTTATACGGCCATCTGTGGAAGCTTATTTTCCAGATAATGACTTGAGCAGTTGCCTTTTGTCATTCTACAAAGGTATTTTTTCCCCTTTTAAACAAAGCCATTAATTTCAGTGCTGTCACAGCTCTTTATTAATCCTCCTCCTGATACCCTAGGCCCTCTGCCCATGCAGCCAAGACAGGGCGGGGGGGCTTTCCTGGCCACTTGCTCCTTCAGGATATGAAGGAAAATGGAACCAGGGTCACAAAACTGCCAGGGAATACTGAGCTTTGAAGAATCATGGAGAATTGAGGCAAATGTCCTAATGTTTAAACATTATAAATTGGGTAAACTGAAAGCCAATGGCTTAGTGGTGAACCTGAGAAAAATTCTGGAACAGATCAAAGAAATGGTTGACAAGCATCTAGAAAGGGTGATCACAAGGGTCAATATTGACTCTTGAAGGAATGTCTTTGTGATAGTTCCACCAGGTTAGTAAATTGGGTGAATGCTTTGCCATAGTGTGATGACTTTTGACAATAATTTGATGGTTTCTCATGAAATCCTTAGGGACAAAACAGTGACAAAAAGGCTGTTAGAGTGAGAAAACACATTAGTCAATTCCAATTCATGGTAACCCCGTATATGTCAGAGAACTGTGCTCCATAGCGTTTTCAATGGCTGATCTTTTTTTTTTTTTTTAAAGTGTGCTTTCGGTGAAAGTTTACAGCTCAAGTTAGTTTCCCATATAAAAATTTATACACACATTGTTATGTGACCCTAGCTGCTATCCCTAAAATGTGACAGCACACTCCCACTTTCTACTCCGGATTTCCCATGTCCATTCAACCAGCTCCTATCCCTTTCTGCCTTTTCATCTCACCTCCAGACAGAAGCTGCCCATTTAGCCTCGTGTATCTACCTGAGCTAAGAAGCACACTCTTCACGAGTATCATTTTATGTCTTATAGTCCAGTCTAATCTTTGTCTGAAGAGTTGGCTTTGGGAATGGTTTTAGTTCTGGGTTAACAGAGAGTCCGGGGCCATGTCTTCTGGGGTTCTTCCAGTCTCGGTCAGACCATTAAGTCTGGTCTTTTTATTAGAATTTGAATTCTGGACCCCACTTTTCTCCTGCTCCATCAGGATTCTCTGTTGGGTTCCCTGTCAGGGCAGTCACTGGTGGTAGCCGGGCACCATCTAGTTCTTCTGGTCTCAGGCTGATGGAGTCTCTGGTTTATGTGGCCCTTTTTGTCTCTTGCACTAATATTT